>NC_030428.2:9930000-10012500 GCF_001660625.3 Ictalurus punctatus
GTTTAATGTTGACTTGCAAACAACAAACCAAAAGTTCTGCAAGGTCAGCTTGGGCGTAATGTGTTTTGGACTGTTCGGGAATAAAAAGCATTAATAAATAGACACAACATTATTGTACATGTATAAATCTGTACTGGGGGATACATGGGATTTCTTTTACAATGAAAGGTTACAAAAAAAAAGTCTGTACAAAAACCTCTGGTTTAAAGGGTAAATTAGCTTTTAGGGACATGCAGAGTTCAGGGTATAAACTAAATGTTAAACTTTTGGGGGGGGACCCTTTTAAGCGTCAGGATTTTATGGGAACATGAATCAGAAAAGGCTCAGATAATCCTGTAATAAATTAAAGAATATAAATAATTCCGAGCTCGATCAGTCAAGCACTTCTGTTTATAAAGTTCTGTTTGACTTTTCAAAAAATAGTGTGCTAATGTTATATAAATATATTCTGTACATGCCACTGAATGTGTGTGTGTGTGATGTATGAAAGTATTGTAACAACAAGGCCAGTTCTATTTTCACTATACACCGAAGACTTTTGTGTTTGAGATCGAAAGATGAATTATGAGACGACAGATAAAAATTTCAGCTTTCATTTCCTCATATTTACATCTAGATGTGTTAAAACAACTCAGAACATGGTGCCTTTGGTGGCAGACTACCAAATTTTTTAGATGAGTAAACGTATCGTAACAGATAGTCTTAAAGTAAATAACACTTAATATTTGGTTGCATAAAGCCTGTGACTCATTGACATCACCAAACTGTTGGGTTCTTCTTTTGTGATGCTTTTCCAGGCTTTTACGGCAGCCTCTTTCAGTTGTTGGTTGTTTCAGGGACTTTCTCCTTTCAGTCTTCTCTTCAGGAGGTGAAATGCTGCTCAACTGGGTTAAGGTCCGGTGATCGACTTGGCCTGTCTAAAACCTTCCACTTTTTCGTCTTGATGAAGGTCATTGTTGTGTTGGTAGTGTGTTTTGGGTTATCGTCTTGCTGCATGATGAAGTTCCTCCCAATTAGATTGGATGCATTTCTCTGTAAATTGGAAAACAGATTGTTTCTGTAGACTGTGGAATTCTGCCACTATATTTCTGCACTTGAAGTCTTTTGTGAGACCTTCACCCCTGCCCCGTGGAGGTTGTTGATGTCACTGTGTCGTTTTGGGGTTTTTCTTCACAGCTCTCACAATGTTTCTGTCATCAACTGCTGTTGTTTTCCTTGGCCGACCTATTCCGTGTCTGGTTGTTAGTACACCAGTGGTTTCTTTCTTTTTCAGGACATTCCAAATGGTTGTGTTGGCTGTGGCCAATGTTTGTGTAATGCCTCTGATTGATTTTCCCACTTTTCTCAGCTTCACAGTAGCTTGCTTTTCTCCCTTAGAGAAAACTCTTCATGTTGGTTTATCCTTTTTAACAACAAATGCAGTCTTCACAGGCAAAACCTAGGGCTCAAACCAAGAGTAGACGTTCAGAGCTATTAATTCTTTAAAGAATCACCTGGGTAGCAAGAAACGCCTATCAGTCGTGTGTTCTGATATTTTTGATCACTGGAAAAAAGGGTGGGTCCAAGCGAAAGGTGCCATATTCTGAGTTGTTTAACACACCTGGATGAAATGAAATGAAAGCTGAAATTCTTATGTCGTCTCATAATTCATCTTTTGATCCCAAACCCAAATGTCTTCACTGTATAGCAAACAGAATTGGCCTTGCTGTTCCAATACTTTCGCAGGGTCCATATAAATACGGCACTTTACTGTTTGAGGATAGACGCTCGCCTGTGTGTGTCTTAAAAAGTTGAGAAGTGGCCATTTAATGGTTAAAATTTTATTACTTTAGATCTAAATATCTTTGTCATGTAAAATAATCGATCAAATCACATTAAATGACTTATTTAATTAGAACCGTCATTTTCCATAAAATTAGAGAGATCTGTGTTTTAAAAAAATCTTGTAGTATCTCTACATTTGAAAATGTTTTCTTATCCAGTATAGGGCAATATTAACCCTGGTGCTATTTTGAAATTTGGTATCCTGGTATGCTGTAACACCACTAATGTACACTTTTTCTTAGCGGATGGTTTTTATTTTATTTTTTAAAATGCAGGGCAGTCGGAAAAACATGCCTTCTGATCAGCTACACCACCAACGCCTTCCCCGGAGAATACATCCCCACAGTGTGAGTAACATTATACTGTCCTGTGTTAAAGTCCTGAAAATCCACTGTGAACAGCCTCTTATTGTGTGTCCATTCATTTCTCAACCACACTGTGTTCAGTAGAAGTATTTGTCATGTACATTCATTCATTCATTCATTCTCTCTCTCTCTCTCTCTCTCTCTCTCTCTCTCTAGGTTTGATAACTATTCTGCAAATGTGATGGTAGATGGGAAGCCGGTGAACTTGGGGCTGTGGGACACAGCAGGACAGGAGGACTATGACAGACTCAGGCCTCTCTCCTATCCTCAAACGGTACAGCGCTTCATTCCATCCCCACCCCCAACTCCCCATATGAGCCTGTCGTGCCAGTGCCAATTGTAATGAAAAATCTGTGCTTATGTGTTTCGCGGTGCATAAAGTATCTTATTGTGTCCTAACCACTACTTATTCTGGTAATGAAACTGAATGCTTCCTCTGTTTGCACTCTACTACCTATTAAATATCTCTCTGTTTCTACTTTCATACCAGTTCCACAATGCAGTGCTGAATCAGGAAAGGGAACGGAAATGATCTTGCATATTCTATATTTCTGATGAAGTTTCATCTCATATTTGAGTGTTTTTGTTTTGTTTTTCTCTCGCCCTCTCTGATTTCTATAGGACGTGTTTTTAATTTGCTTCTCGCTGGTGAGCCCTGCCTCGTTTGAGAACGTCCGTGCCAAAGTAAGTAGCTTCCCCATCAAACCTGTGCGGTTGAGAAAGTAAAATTAAATGAAGTGTTGGACATGTGTAGAAGAACATCTGGATGGCAAGGAAAGAGGAAGAGCCCGATATAATGTGTCTGGTCTGGAGTATTGCGTAAAGCAGTTCCAGTATTTTATGTGCACAGAGTCTTGTGGCTGTAATGTTATATGTATGTATGTGTATGTGTGTGGAAGATTACGGGCCTCAAAAGCTGACTCATCACATCACCTGAGAGGTGCAGTAATTGGGACAGGGTTTGTAGGCGAGTTATCATGGCGATGTGTTTGAGTAAGAGAATAAATGAAGAGCCACTGTATTAAACTGGATGAAGGTGAATGTCGGTTCAATGCGTGATGGATGTCGGATGGATTTATTGCAGCATGGGTCAGTGGTTGCTCACACTTTTGCACCAACTCCCTTCTAACGCAATCCGACTATTGGGAAAATATGGATCACATTTATTTATTTATTTATTTATTTATTTATTTATTTCAGCTTTGAAAGCTTTTTTTCCCTGAACCATCCACCCAGTTACACTATGTGAAAATGTAGATTTTCTTTGACAGTAACACCCCTTCCTGTCAACCACAGTAGTGTGACTGATAAGATGTAGATTTGAGTACATTTGGTTACTAATTAACTTGCTACCGGAATTGAATGGCTAAAAAAAGTTTTTGCCTGAAACAAACATGGCGAGAAATAATACTTAACCGTACGGTTTATAAATTGAAAGACGGACAGGTAAATGTTATGCATCCAGGAAGAACGGTCTTTTTAAGGCAGAATGGCTGCTTGTGGCATTTCAAAAATTATACATTCCCTGCATGTCTAGATTTAATCTCCTTTGGCGTTTCAAACTCGTGATTAACATATGACGGTGTTCTTATTTTAAACCTGTTACAGTATCAGTGTGTGTGTGTGTGTGTGTGTGTGTGTGTGTGTGTGTGTGTGTGTGTGTAGTTTCTCACACAGTGGATAATGCTTTGACAGTGATGTCAAGTTTCAGAGCCATGTCCAAGCAAGTTTACTTATTAAAGAAATATATATTTGTGTGAAGTCTGAGTGAGCTGTCTGCTCTTTTTCCCCCCACAGTGGTATCCTGAGGTTAGACATCACTGCCCCAACACCCCAATGATTCTTGTTGGGACCAAGATCGACCTAAGAGACGACAAGGACACTATTGAGAAGCTGAAAGAAAAGAAACTCACTCCCATTACTTACCCACAAGGCCTTGCTATGGCTAAAGAAATAGGTTAGTAGTAGAGTTAATAATAAAGCCTGTCGGGTTTACAGTTTCAAAAACGAATCGTTTGCTCCAACTTGCACAATTATGCGATTTTTAATTTACCCTAATAGCTACTTAGAATTTAGTTAGCGTGTACCTGTAGCTTTGCACACACGTGCACTATTTGTGCTTGGTTTTCTTGTATGTGGCATCCCATGAACCATGCATTTTGTGTATGCGATTGCACTGTTCGATACGTTTCTAATCTATGTCCAGGTTCTGTGAAATATCTGGAATGCTCAGCCTTAACTCAGCGTGGCCTTAAGACGGTGTTCGACGAAGCCATCCGCGCAGTCCTGTGCCCACCGCCCGTCAAAAAGCCGAAGCCGAAGTGCCTTGTCCTCTGAAGAGGCCGTTCGTAAAGAACCGTCTGCAGTCTGCACTCGCCTGAGGAGAGATGTCGGGAACGGTGGGGAGGGAGGATGTGTTGGGAGAAAGAGGGAAGCATACCCGTATGTCTTTCTTAACTATTGTGATTCTAATTAGAATTGCTTATCCAAGTCTGTTTTAGGATCCTAGAGTTTGTCTCCAGGAGATGGGGACACTTTTTCCTCATTATGTCCATTCACCCTTTGTAATTCCTGCTGCCTTTTAATAATGTGTTTTTCATGTTTATGTAAAGGTAAACCAAATTCTTTTTTTTTTTTTTTTTTTTTTTTTTTTTCTTTATTCCATCCATGGGAGCCTTTATATTTTGTTCACACACTGTTTTTTTTTGTTGTTGTTGTTGTTTTTTATAGAAAATGAAAACTTGCCAAAAATGCAAGGCTACCTATAATAGCTTTTGCTTATTCTCTAAACACTAATTTAAAAAAAAAAAAAAAAAAGTTAAACTCCTTGACTTGTTTACAAGTCCACAATTTATAAGTTGCTGACTGCTTATGAGATAGATAGATAGGTTATTGATCCCTGAGGGGAAATTTGGGAATTGCTTTTAGGATTTTTTTGTTTGTTTGTTTTATTAGTATACTCATTATTTAGTGTACATATTGGGGTCAACCATTTGGTACATAAATCTTACACTAGGAGGGGCGGGGGAGAGAGCACATTTTCACTGTCATCTGAGCATTCTAAATTACAAAACAGAATTTGGCTCTATGCTTATTATAATATGTGCAGTCATTGTGAAAGATGTTCTTATTGCAACACAGTATTGTATAAAGTCTGTAGTTTTGGTGATAAACAGATAGATGTTTTGTAAGCATATAGAATGAGAACTTTGATCAAAATTTGCTGTCAGTATGAAATTCCGTAGTGTATCTTGGATAAGCAAGTTTAATTGAAATTCCTTTCAACATTGAGGCACACTGAGAGGACACGAGAACAAAGATACTTTAATAACAAGTCGAGAACCATTCCCGACAGATGCCTTTTTTTTTTTTTTCTTCCCCCCTCTCTATTTCTTATGTAAAATTTCAATCATGTCTGATTTGTTTGTTTTTAGTGTACACCACTACACTTCTAATGTATTAATGAAAAACAGTGTCCTCTGTCCCAAGCTTTAATGATTTCGTACAAGTGTTAATCAGTTAGTGAATTAGTTTCCAGCGTCATGCTTATGTCTGTTGAATAGAGATTTACTTCATGTCTCTTTGTGCTCTGTTTCTGAAATGAGAGTTTCTCTCTCTGCTGACGCTTCACGTCACGTCCGTCACTGGCTGCTCTTCCACTTGTCAAACACAAGCTTAGCAGCGACTGCATCTTGTATCCCCATTCCTGCATTGCAAAAGAGAAACCATACTTAATCCACTTCACTTTACACCCAGCAGCTGATGAATTTCTCAACACTTGACTCATAGTTTTTGCCAGCCGTTTATAAGCATGTATGAGCAACAAGCAGAAAGAGATCTTGGCGAATATACTTTAAGTACGTTTCATTTCTAAGACTGAATCATCGCTAGCTGGAAACAGTCAAGCTTTAAATAGAGCCCCTTTTATTGTCTCAGGGGAAACAAAAGTAAATCTCAAGTCATCTAGCAAGAAAGCAAACATTACTGAGACTTAGCAGTTTATATTTTCTTATCAGCAGGAACTTCTGTCTACTTATAAAAAACTGTGCGACTTCTTCCTTGAGCCTAATTTTGCCCGTCCTAAACGGAAAGTATTTACCCAGTGACTTAAACACCGTCGTCTTGTTGCGCAAGGCAGGTCGAGTTCCATTTAAAACTTCTCCAAGTTCAGCAAAAACGTCTGCCTGGAGGAACACCAAAATTAGATTCAGATTAACCCTTGAAGTTAATACATTTATTTTTTTTCGCAGGCATGTCCCCAGAACAAACGGGCAAGAAGTGGAGTTTGTGCTTAAATGTTTAAAACTAAGCGCGTATTCAATCATGAGTATTGGTGAAAGTGATTACTACAGATATTATTGCTGTGATTCCAAACAAGACAATAAAGTTATGATTAAGAATATCTTGCATGTTTTCTGAATTTCATTTTAAATGAGTCGCTGTATATGAAGCTATAAATAATCCGTGACGAAGTGCAGGCTTACCCCAGACAGAATGATGTCTCCCGACTCCACTGCGGCTCCGTCTCTGCTGTCCACGTAAATTACAGCGTCTCTCATCAGCACGTCGTCGAGTTCTCTCCAGTCTGGCCGACAAGCCCCTACCGCTAAGGTTGCAGAGAAATGTTACACTATACCTGTATGAAATTGTTTTTAATTAATGTGCCATGCCGAAAGATGCAGAGGGTTCTAACCTGCAACATGAGCACCGGGTTTAACCCACTCCCCAAACAGCACTGGTTCACTAGAAGTAGTGACGGTAACGATGATGTCCGCTCCATGCACTGCCTCTTTGGCAGAAGAAAATACTTTAACAGGACCGGGGACACCCGCAGCAAACCGCTCAGCTGTCTCCAATCTCCGGCTCCACACACGCACCTAATTATAATACATACTACACGTAAAAATATTTTAAAAATTATAACTAAATAACCTTTAATGACAGTCATCATAATATAACAGATGAATCTGGTGCTGTTAAAAAGCAGCTGAAAAAGTTCCGAACAATTATCAATCAGTAGTCCTCCATTAGAGTGACTGGGTAACGAGGGCATTAGTCAGAGAAGCAAGAGCACAAAGGTAACACTCAACGTGATGCTACCGCCACCGTGCTTCACTGTGCTGATGAAGTTCTCAGGGTGATGAGTCAAACGTAGCACTTTGTCCCAAGACCAACAAAACATTCAGTTTTGGTCTCACCAGACCCTACACGTGCCTTTTAGCACATTATTTTAAGGTGTCTAGAATAACAATGTGTATTGAATATGTCAGGAATAATAATAATAATAATAATAATAATGGTGTGATTTGGCTCAACCGCACCAAAGTCCTGTAGTATTTTATTCCTCTTGTACCACCGTAAATTTGCCAACAATTACATTTTGACACAAATCCATTTACTAAAGCGCCATACAAAGTGCTTGCATCCATTTATAGTTACATTTAGGTTTGTGGAATGTCCATGCAATAAGTTAATCAACCATGGGGTGGTGTAATGTGGCATGTGGTATATTGCCAAACATTCCTACTCTGAACACTGAGGTGCAGCTATGGCATATCGCAAAGTGAAACAGAACTGATGGATGTTTTCACCTTTGGATGGATGGAGTTACCTCTTTAAAGGAAAAAAGCTGTGTGAAGATTTCATAATGGCTGAAAGCCTGGTGTCCACAGCCGAGGATGCACAAGACGTCCGACTGAGCTGGCATCAGAAGCTAGTGGAAGAAAAACAGTGTTTAAGTGTCACGCCTGCATCATATTGTGACACTATATAACCTGATATCCAATAGCTTAATAAGGGACTTACTTTAGCAGAAATGGCTGACACAGCTGCTGTTCTTTTATGGGTGATATCTGTCCCATCCATAACCTGTCCAAGAGAAAAAAAACAACTACAGTAACTACAGTATATATCAGTGATCCATGAGCATATTTTCATATATAGTTATACTATGGTAATAGCTTACAGTGCCTTCAATAAGTATTCACCCCCTCTTAAACATTTCCACTCTTTGTAGTGTTACAATCTGGACCTGAAATGGATTTAACTGGGATTATATATGTTATAAATTCACACAAAATAGCCCATGATATTGAGGGATCGGTATAATCTGCAAAATTGTCTGCAACTATCTCCATAGTCACGTAATTTACCGAACAGACTTCACCTGTGAGCATTTATATTGTCATGTGACATGAGTTTGTTAGAGGAGAAAATACCTAAAGAAACGGCATCATGAAGACCATGGAGCTATCAAAACAAGCTCAGGACAAAGCATCAATCACTAGTCCTTCATCAGGAGGACATTCACCAAGTGAGTGACTGGTTAAGGAGGACATTAGTCAGGGAAGCAAAAGCCCAAAGGTAACGCTCAAACTGATGCTACCGCCACCGTGCTTCACTGTGCTGATGAGAATCAAACGTAGCACTTCGTCCCAAGAACAACAAAACGCTGTACAGTTTTGCTCTCATCAGACCCAAAAACCTACCTACAGCATGCCTTTTAGCAGCAAACTCCAAGTGGGATTTCATAGGACACTTTTTCCATACAGAATGGCATTGTGCTGTTTAAGACTACGGCTGTAGCGGAAGTGAATACTAAAGCAATATACTGTGTATATAGCATTGTGCCCTATATTATAGTATTATTTATATTAGTTATACTTTAGCTGTAATAAATCAGTTTACACTCAAGTATGTCACGTTTATCCCTTTATACACAAACTATAGGAAATTCTGAGCGAGTTTGCTGTAAGGGTTGTTGATTTCCTGGACTAACCACTGTGACATTGCCATATTCAGGGTTAAAGAGTAACACAGTGGCTTGTGTGGATGGTAAATTTAAGTTTTCTTCACGTCTGTAGAAAGCCACCATCTTCATGCACAAAGTGTCCTCATGTGCAATGTATGCAGGCATCATCCCCAGAAACCTGTGTACAGAAATCAGTGTAAATGATCAGTTAGAGGTATGGTCTGATTCTGAGTGTGAAGGATCATGCTCATACCCGCTGTGATTTTTGATGGGGATCACAGATCTCACGGGCTGCACCACATCTGAACTGTCGCTCCGGGAAAACTTTCCCAAAACTTCTTCCAGACGCGGGATCAAATCGTCGTAACTAAGGAGACGTGCAACGACATCGTTGCTTAGAAACACGGGCTGTTCTGTCATTTTTTAAAATCCAAACTCTTCAGCCAGGAGATGTCTCGTGCAGCCTGTACTAGCTTCTGACTTCGACTTCGACCTAAACGGTGCACTCGTATACACCATGACAGGCCCCGCCCACCTGACAGCCATGCTCTACGAACCCGGAAGTAAATCTCTTTTTACGTCAGCATTAGCTGAAATAAATAGAAAACGCGTTGTTTTTGGTGTCTTAATTGAAGACAAAACGCAGAATATGTTTTCAATAATCGATTGTTTCTGTGAAAACTTTTTTATACTGGAATCAAAATACTTGAAAGACGACTTATTTACTCGGAATCAATCAATATTATGACAATAAAAATGCTAAAAAGCGTAATCTTTTGTATTAGGCTTCTAGAGTGCAATTTTAAAATAATTTTATTATCTTAAAAAATGTTTGTGTGTGTGTGTGAGAGAGAGAGAGAGAGAGAGAGAGAGAGAGAGAAAAAGAGAGAGAGCCCTGTGATGGACTGGCTTCCCATCCAGTGCTCCCAGTTTAAGCTCCACCCTGCCCAGGATAAATCAATTACTTAAAATGAATGAATGATGAGGACTTGTGTCTGGATTGTACTTCTTGTTAGCACATGATAATACAAACATTATTGTTTATAAATCCTATTTTCTTATTGATTTAAATAAATAAATAAATCATGGCAGTCTGTTAGGTCTGTACCCTGTTGAATAGATTGTAAATATGCACGGTATACTCAATGGCCACTTCAGTACAATATGTCCATCTTCTATCAATTATTGCCTGAAGTTGAGAGATAGTGTGTGGTGTGTACAAGTGCATCAAGCACAGCAGTGATGTACACACAAAGAAATGTAGATGTCTAGTTTTATTGTCACTGCTGAGCTAAGAATAATCCCTCACTAAAAAAACAACACTTGAGCAATTATCACATTTCTAATATTTATTTTTGCATACAAAAAACAGGAGTAAATGTAATGTCACATATAAGAGCAACACATCAGCTAGTGATGAAATGTAAGTCAAAAAGCCCTGATCTCAATAACGTACTGCAGCCATTTATATTAAAATTAGAAATCATAATCGTTATTACGTTTGGGATACAACACTGTAACCCAATTGAAATTGGTTATCATATTACTTTCCCTATACCTGCTCATGCCAAAGGAAAAACTCCTTAATCATGAGGACAGCACAAAGATTACAGAAATTAAACACAAACATTAACTCGACTTTCGAGTTAAAAATTAATAATAATCACAACAGGCTCACACCAACAGTCTCTCAATCGCCATTTGCACAGACTGGATCTGAGGTTTCAGCTGCGATCCTTCCTTAATGGTGACCGATGTGGCAATAACTGGTCTTGACACACCACAAGCTCGTCCAAGGGCCTGCTTGGACCTCACGAAGACGTAAGGCACATTTTTGTCCTCACATAGTAAAGGAAGGTGTAGAATAATCTCCAATGGTTCAGCATCAGCGGCCATAACGATGAACTCAGAAATTCCACGGTTCAGTGTTTTAGTGGCTGTGAACGATACCAAAAGAGCATTAAATACAGTACCAGGCATAAACAAGCCATTACATTTTACATACTATTCACATTTACAGCATTCAGCAGGGTGATGTAGAGATGCTCCAGTTTGTCTACATGGAAAACAAAGTCTTCTCTATTACGACTGTTACAAAGTGCTGACACAGGAACTCCTCCTGTAAATGTTAAATAATGTTCTGTCTCCTTCCAGAAGGCTTTGCCCTATTAACATTTATACAGTGTTCTTTGTGTTTATTATTAAACTTAGATCATGTTTGCAAACAAATCCCTGTTTATGAGGTGTTAGAATGAACACATTAATACACTATCTGGCCAAACATATGTGGACACCTGACCATGACACCCATATGCGAGACTTAACCAAACTGTTGTCACAAAGATGGAGGGACATACGTGTATAGGATGTCTTCATATGCTGTAGCATTACAATTTCCCTTCAGTGGAATTAAGGGACCTGCTCCAGCATGACAATACCCCTGTGAACAAAGCGAGCTCCATGAAGACATGGTTTGCCAAGTTTGAAGTGGAAGAACTCGAGCATCCTTCACCTCAACCCCAACGAACACCACTGGAATAAATTGGATCGCCAACTGAAACCCTGGCCTCCTCACCCGACATCAGTGCCCGACCTCACTAATGCTCTTGTAGCTGAGTGATCACAAATCCCCACAGCCACGTTCCAAAATCTAATGGAAAGCGTTCCTAGAAGAGTGGAGGTTATTAGAACAGCTAAGGGGGACTAAATCTGGAATGAGACACTCAACAAGCACATATGAACTGTGATGATCAGGTATCCAAAAACATTTGGTTATACAGTATATAAACCTGTTGTTTGCCTTGCAGCTTGCACCTGCTGGTACAGAAAATGAATTAATGTGGATCCTAATTTTGAATGATCTGCAAAATGTCTGAGGAAAACATAATCTTGGCTTCTTTTTTTGCCTCAGTGTACTGCAGCTGGACCTAAGGCTGAGTATACCAAGAACAGGAGTCAGGTCAGATCCAAGTAAGAAGTCTCATAGATCCATGTGTAAACTTTACTGTACATTAATTGCTTGTGGGGGAACTCTTACCCTCGTTTGCTCCTTTGCGCAGCTGCTTGTAGTTGGATGCCTGCTGCACAAGATCCAGTATAGTTTTGCTCAGAGTAGCATCAGCCAAAGGGTAGGCCTTGGGATTGACTTCAGTTTCAGTCTGAGAGGAAGGCAAATAAAATGCTGAGGATTGCAGATCACAGACTTAAATGTGAAACTAAGCCTAGTTTTCAATTTCATGCATTACCTACACAAGTCTACACAAAGTACAGGGCCAATGATCATCATGTGAGTTCAGAATAATCCACAGGTTTAAGACTAACTATACTCTACTTAACATAGATCATCATCATCATCATCATCATCATAAGTATTTACACTAATGTGGAGTTAGATAAGCCGCTAGCTGTTTTAGTTACACATTTATTTACATGGCTAGAGGATCGTGTCTAAAGCAGCAACTGGTTTTGATACTCACCATGATTTTAGAGATTTGATCAGGTCCTCTCGGCGAATGCTTCACAGAGGACAAACACCTACAGGCTTGAAACAAAAGCTTGAAATACAAATAAAATAAAAATAATAATAAAAGCAAAAACTATATTGCAACACTACCTCTAACGCACGACGTTAAGAATACGTACTGGCGTTACTGCTGGTTGCAACACGTGTGTTGTGAGAGGCACTGCGCATGCGCACGTTTCTTCTGGACCGGAAGCAGGAAGCGGGTTTCAATTTTTTTTTTCAATAGTAAAACGCAAGTCAGAACTGGAGAGAAGAATGTTATTGAGATTTTGAGTTTATTGGAAATTGTAGGAATTACCTATTTTTTTTAAACATGTTTATTTATTTATTTATTTTTATTTATTTAGCCAGCTGTTGTTGTTTTTTCAATTATTTGATATATGGAAATGTGTGCGGTGTGTATGAATATGTACCATTTCAGTCGTATGTTATTTGTATGTTATATTATGTTATTCGTTTATAATATATAATATGTATATATATGTATTTACCTTATATAAGTTCTGCTCATTTCTTATGTTCAAGTTTGGTATCTTGTTTTGGCTCGGTTGTTCTACATTGATACATTTTGGGGGGGAAAGCAAATCAAGTCATACAGTACATCCATCCATCTATCTTCTATACCACTTATCCTTTTCAGGGTCATGGGGAACATGGAGACTATCCCAGGGAGCATCGGGCACAATGCGGGGTACACCCTGGACGGGGTGCCAATCCATCGCATTCATACACACCCATTCATACTCTACGGACACTTTTGGACACGCCAATCAGCCTACCATGCATGTCTTTGGACTGGGGGAGGAAACCGGAGTATCCGGAGGAAACCCCTACAGCACGGGGAGAACATGCAAACGTGCTAACCACTAAGCAGGGGAGAAGAGAGGGGAGGACAGGACAGGAGAGGGGAGGGGAGGGGAGGGTACAGGGGAGAAAAACATAAGACAAAGTTAGTTCCAATACATTGCTTTATCTCTGATGACAAGATAAATAATGTCCCAGAAAATATATTAATTAATTAAACCAAACTAACTGGATTATCATTTAATATTATCACTAATCTTAACAAGAAGACGAGAGTTCTTCCAAGCGTTTTCCGTTGTTGTATTGTTTGGTGTGGATAAGGCTTTAGATTTAATTAAGACATTGTGTACAGTAATAAATTAAATTAGTCACTTCATAGTTTCCCTGTAAATACTTAAATAATTCTGTCCGTATCTGAATACGCTTCACTATTCTCTAAAGAGGCTTTTGTTTGTTTGTTTGTTTGTTTACTTGTACAAGAACAGGGTACAACAATTTTCAATAGCCATGTCAAATATAATGTCTATGACAAAATATTCAAATAATAAAAAGAAAAATAAATGAACAAACAGAATACCATCTGAGTTTTAAATGAAATTGGGACACCTAGGCCAAGCAGTCGGGGAACAAAATGTCTTGCTTTACAAAATGTCTCTATATTTGTTAATATAGACTCCCTTTCATATGTGCTTGCTGAACATTGCATTCCAGATTTATTTCCCCTTTGCTGTTATAATAACCTCCACTCTTCTGGGAAATCTTTCCAATAGATTTTGGAGCGTGGCTGTGGGGATTTGTGTTCATTCAGCCACATGAACATTAGTGAGGTTAGACACTGATGTTAGGTGAAGAGGTCTGGGGTTCAGTCTGCGTTCCAGTTCATCCCAAAGGTGTTCAGTGGGGTTGAGGTCAGTGCAGGACACTTGAGCACTTCCACACCAACCTTGGCAAACCAATGTTGCATCTCAGTTCGCATACTTATACTATGTACTAAAGGTATGTACTCTTTTTGTGAAGAAAAAGAGTATGCAAGTACTAGGACATACTAACACCACGTAACAGAAGAGAACGTTGCCTAGTTACGCACACTGTCACCGTAAACAAGCTCCTTGTTGCATTTCAACTTCCTATATACATTATATAATTCAATTTACCATTCCCTTGACTTATTTATCCACCTTTCATTTACACCTCTCTAAAATGTGTCAAAAAGCAAACTATCACAAAACTCCTGCTCCCTCATGCGAGTTGTGGGAAATACATATTAGCTGAAAAAGTGTCCACGGATCCACACTTCTACCGGGAACAGTACACCATCTGGGTACATTTGGGAAACTCATTTCAACATACTACCATCTGGGACGCACTAATTCTAATCTCCAGATACTATTTAGGACGGAGAGTAGGCGAATTGGGACGCGACGTGTTTATAAACGGCGCTTTGTGCACAGGGACATTGTAATGCTGGGACAAGTTTGGGCCTCTTAGCTCCAGTATCTTTGTGCTTTCAGCTTTGTGGCAGCAGTTTGGGGAAGAACCACATGTGGGTGTGATGATCAGGTGTCCACATACTTTTGGCCATAGTATAGCGTACGTGCGCTTGGCTGTGCTCCGGTCCAGCAGGTGTCAGTGTTGAACTCGAGCGTGTCTTTAGGTAGAAGAGTGAAACGTGGGTGCTTGTGGGTAGGACGTCCAGGTCAGCCATATTGTCTTCTTCAACCGCTTGAAGGAGAGAGAGAAAGACAGAGGGAGAATGAAGGGGATCCGGGGAATAAGCCAGCTGTCGGTGAGCATTTTAAAAATGATTATTATTGCAGCTTGTGAATGCGTTGTAAAGACGTGTAGGTTGAGTTTGTAGTGATGTGATTAACCCCCGGTTCCTCTCCTGTGACAGGCTTCTTGTACACCGCATACTAACCTCCATACTATACTATACTATACTATACTATACTATACTATACTAGCTAGTATGACAGTATAGTGCGCTGTCAATGGCGCTGTAACGTTCCCACATACTGTTTAGTGTGTTAGTATGCGGCTTTAGCCCTAGCCATTAGTGTTAGCCGGTGACAGGTTATCTTGGCCTTGCTAACGTGACCTACACACTTCACTTGAACAATTTGGAGACATTATTTAGTGCAGGAAGTCTTTCAGCTGTATTTCTAAACACTTTATTGCCCTCACAACAACATTGTTAATAATAAAGCCAGTTATGTTGTTTACCTTGACTGCTAACTGGAGCTAAATAGCTATGATAGCAGGTTCAAACTGTTTGTTTGTTTGTTTGTTTTCCTTTGTTTTTTTCCCCTCTATTGCATATTAGATTTAAAAGTTTTGTCTTAAGTGTAAATTAACACCATTTTATTTTTAGGAAAATGACTAGTTGAAACTATAAATGCTCTCTTATCAAGCCATTGCTGGATTCTCAAATGATTTTGAAGTGCCCCTGAAAACAAAATTTTGTCTTTCAAGGCTTTTTGTACTTGTACTTTAGTGTTGTGGACACCAATATAAATAATACACTTAGAAACCAAAATGTAGTTTTGGAGACATTCGTCAAGTTTTTGATTATTTAGCCTAATACTAATCTTTTGTTTTGTCCAATCAAATACGCTCTAGAATGGCTGTCCTGCCCCTGGGGGTGGAGCTTGCTGTACAATAACAGCTCTTAGTAATAAATATGGTTCATTAGTATTTTTTCTTTCTTTTCTTTTCCAACTTCCTTGGCTGAGGGGGGAAAAAAGTTTGAAGTTTATTTCTCAAGTATTACTAACTTGGGGTTGTTCAGTGTCAGAATGTCTCATTACCTCAGAATCATCAAGAAGCCAATGCGGTCTTAATACGCAATTTGGGTCTTCTCCATCAGTAGGAGGAAATAATGTAAATCAATTAGCATAACATTTTTAATGAATTATAAGCTTACCATTCAGACCCGTCCTGGTGTTCGACCTCGGTTCAAACGTGTACGACGTAACTCCCAAAAACCCACAGCGCCTCGTCCTCTAGGATATCGTCACTGTGAAAGTTGGCAGTTGCGGGTCTCCGTATATACAGTTGATATCAGAATGATTCAAACCCCCCCCCCCCCCCCCCCCCCCATTGCAAATCAGGTTTATTGTCAAAATGTACAGACTTTCAGCTGTTTAAAATGAGCAAATCAACCAAAAGCGATTGAAATAGATCAACACAACGAATGCTTCAAGTGATTTCCGCAAATTCAACTGAAAACGCAACTTGTAATGATTTCTCCAGTCTCAAAATTATTCGACCCCTTGAATAGAATCCCTCAAATATGCAAAACATGTGTTGATGTTCTAGAGTGTATTTGATTGGACAAAGCACAAGACTAGTAGTAGGTTGGATAATTTTGATAGCAGCTGTAGCTAGTTCTCTAAGCTACTATCAAGTTAGTTTATGATTCAGCAGGGGTGTGGTCAGTCAGTCTGGACAGGATTTTGCAGTGTTTTATTGTGATGGTTATGGCAAAAAATGCATGATTTTGCTGCAGCTTTTTTCAAAATGTTTGTCAATTGCGAGTGCACTGAATTGTCTTGCACGCAGTGCTATTTGTTATTAAATGAGACCTTTTAACTGTACTCTTGTTCGACACGCTTGAATCGTAGAGGGCTCTCGCAGAATGCGTGTCATGATGTCACGTGACTCGTCTTGGCCCAAATGTGCGGGAAAATCAGCAGTAATTTTCAAAAATTGCGAGCACCTCTGTACATGGCGGACGGCGTTTGCTTGATTTTGTGTTCATTTCTGCGGTCGCAAAATCTTGGAGGGACTGCTCAGTCCCTTCGATACGCCGTCAGTCGGACTTCTTGTTTCAGAAGACAGTACGTCAACATACAGAATCAAATGAAGCCGTTTTGTTGGGACTTTAATTACTTGGATACTGTAACAACAAACTGGTCAAATTGTTCCGTCTCTAGAATCTCTTCATGAGTTAAAGTAGGTATTTTTAAGGTTTGAGCCATTGGCATCATGTTTCCAGTTCCCATACCACCCCGTGAGTCTGGATACAAGATCCTTTTAGAGTTATAGTCCTGAAGATAAGATGTTGCTCTGTTTGCTTTTGGATATGAGTTGCTCTCGTGCCAATCCTGCCATCTTGTAAGGACATTTTTATCTCCCATTCATATATTGTTATTCCATAACCTCGTTCCTTTATCTTTGTTCTTATTGGTAATGAGGTTTTTTTTAATGTGTTATAAATCTAACATTTTTCTTCGTTGATTTTATTTTCTTGTGCTTATGTTAAAATATATTTTTCATGTGTAGATGCACATGTTGTCATTTTACCAGGTATGAGCTGTATAACATCACTTCTTCCTTTCTGGTTTGCAGAAGAGGCTGTATGCAGCGCAGGCTGCCTGTAAGGTTGAGGTTTCCGAGGCGTTCAAGCTCGTGCCACAGGAGGTGCAGGTCAGTAAATGTTCACACACTGTCTGTACAGAGAAAAGTTCATATGGCCACCTGAGGCCATGTACACTTGTCAAGTGTCTACGTGGTCTCCTTCACACTAATGAGGGTGTGCTTGCACAGACTGATGACACATTACAGGCAAAACCTGATTCAATGAGTTGAGAAACATAAGTGCAGCTGCATCCAGAATGAAAGCTTGACCAGGCCCAGGTGACTTCTATTTTTTCTGAAGATGGCAAGAAGAAAAGATCCGAGTCACTTGGAAATGAGCGTGAAATTTATTCACGTTCAATGACCATGATGGTTGTGTGTTAATGCGCTGCGTGAAAACAAGCATAAGGGCAACTGTTCATGTGACCGACTGTTAGTACAGACTTTTATACGGTGCTTAAACCACTCTCTTTACAAAGCTGAATGCACGTTTGAGAGCTAAATGGTGCCAAAGCGATCAGCACTGGCCTACACATTTGTGGAAAAAGTGATCTGTTCAGATCAGTCACCCTTCACCGCATTCTCAACGAGTAGGCGAATACGTGTGCAGCGTACACCAAGAGAATAGTACCAGCCTGAATGCTTGACCCCTAGAGCGAGGGGGTCTGGTGTCTTGCAGACATGCTTTTGGGTCCACTTACTTCCTTTGAGGGAAGGGTCACTGCAAATCAATACAGTTATTCCGACTCCTGTGATGAACGATTTCTATTGATGGGAATGCTCTCTTCCACGGTGACCATGTCCTCATCCATACAGCACTACAAGAGCTCACTGAATAGTTTGATGAGAACGAAAATGATGTCACTTATATGGTATGGCCTTCACAGCCACTAGATCTCAACCCAACTGAGGGTCTGAGGTCTTAGACAACTGCACTATATCATCATCAAAACTGCAGCTTGTGGGAATCTATTTTGGCCGATCTTTTTGGTTTTCCTTTTTCCAGAATATATCCAGCGACTTGTAGAATCTGTACCAAGGTGCAATTAAATCATCTTATGGCTTGTGGTATCCCAGCTACTTTATTAAGACACCTTTTTATATCGTATTTTCCTTTAATTTGTCACCAAGCTGCATATTTGCTAGTTAGGCGAGAAGGGTCGCTTTTCATTATACTGCTTTAAACGGCCATATGTGAGGACTGTAAGTTATTTTAAGGATTCGGCAAAATAATCTCATCTATAGATCGACAAAATTAACACTTTAGGGTTTTTTGTTTGTTTGTTTGTATTTAAAGCTAGTACTGACATTAATAATTATTATGGTAGCATGCAGGTTTGGATAGGCCAAGTTTTCATGACTCTCAATTGCTCAGTATTTCAATATTAATTGCTGTGAGAATGAAAAACTTTATTGTGCACATCAGTGTGAGTACCAGATAACCGAGCAAAACCCCTCGGCAAAGCTTGGCTTTTGTGTTATATTTTTTTGTTTGTTTTTTAAAAGCCAATCTGTGTTCTTGTGTTTTGTTGTCTAATCTGTTTATTTTAAATGCCTAACCCCTTCAGCCAAAAAAAAAAGAGAGAAAAAAGCTTGTATTCCATCAGTCTTGAATCTGTTTTTGATTGGCTCCTGCCAGTCACTGTGTAGTCAGACTTCTTTCATGCCTAAAGTTTGGGCGTGATACCGTTTGACACCTCGGCTCTGGCGTCGAAAATACGAGTGTGAATTTCCCACCGATTCTGACACTTTTCCCCTGTCACAGCACTGATTTATGAATTACTATTACAGGTTTATCAGGGTGACTCTCAGCAGCTCTGGAATATCATATTATATTATAAAGTAAATTTTGCTCCCCTGAGTCAGTCGTTTTTATTAAAACTCCTGTAGCTTTCAAATAAGTCAGTGGATTGGCAGTTGCAAGGTTGGAAACATTGCATCCAATCTAACAGCACTGGTTATAAACTGATCACTGGATGTGTGCACCATTTCCACGTGTGTCACGTGTGTATGAGTTAAATTACCATGTAGCTTTTTGTCTTGGCTTCAATAAAAAAAATATAAAAAAAAAAAAAGTAAATTTTTTTTATATAATGGTGTGTAAAAAAAAAAAAAAAAAAAAAAAAAGGGACTGTCTCTATCTGAATTTCCGTCTCCAGATGCCAGATTAGAGACTAATTAATTTGTTTCTTTTATAAACATGAATACTTAAGTACTAAGCCATTCATACCAGCTCACAGTAACAGATTCATTTCCGCCTCTGTAGGTGTCCAAGTTGCCCAGCGGCCTTGTGATTGCTTCCCTGGAGAACTATTCCCCAGCCTCTCGTATCGGTGTTCTTGTGAAGGCTGGCAGTCGCTATGAACCCCACGACAGCCTGGGCGTCACACACGTGCTCCGACTGGCGAGTGGCCTGGTAGGTTGTGATTATGGTTAATAAATAATAATGAAATGCGTTTTGTGTACTTGATGACTCTATATGTTTAGTGTATTTACATGTACTTGTTCAGACTACCAAAGGAGCCTCTGCGTTCAGGATTTGCCGTGGCATTGAGGCTGTCGGAGGAAGTCTGGGGTAAGTGTCCTGGTTCTCCTTGTTGTGTGTTATTAATGTTTTATCTACTTTTTAACGTGTGTCACATATATTTATACAGCGTGTCTACATCCCGGGAAACCATGGTCTACACTGTGGACTGTTTGAGAGATGACATGTAAGCACATGTTGATGCGTTTTGATTTAAGGGTCTAATTTTTGTGTTGAGGTGTATATCTTAGTGTGTGTGGCTCTGAATGTAGTGACACAGTCATGGAGTATCTCATCAACGTGACCACTGCACCAGAGTTTCGGCCATGGGAGCTGTCTGACCTCACTGCCAGGGTGAAATTGGACAACGCCATCGCCAGCCAGAACCCACAGATTGGTATGTTCCCGTTAAGATGCAGTGCCCTCCATTAATATTGGCCCCCTTGGTAAATAATGAGCAAAGACTGCTGTGAAAAATTGTTTAAAAAATTCACAAAAAACTCCGCTGTCATGGATATCAAAAAGTTGCAAACACAGGTTTATAATTTAAAAAATCTTTGTTAAATATAGGTGTGCAACAATTATTGGCACCCCTATGAATTCATATGAGAAATATATTTGCGGTATATTCCCATTGATAGTTCATACTTTCTTTTCTATCCATAGTAAGGATGCTCAGGATTATGTTGATTTTCTTATCTCCTAGACAGTAAAGTGACATGGCTGACGTGCAAAGTATAAGAAATAGGCTTACCTCTGCTCCATGTTAGTAAAGTAACTGAAAATATATATGAAATTACTGATCCCATGGAATTATCTTTGTTAATAATGCACCTGATTTGTGTATTTGTAGTTTCTCTTAATTGCCCTGTATGTGTTAGATGTTGCTATATTATGGCATGTAGAAGTCAGCTGTATACTTGATCAGTGGTTGAGTTCTGGTTCGGTAGTTAAGGCTTATTGCTAGCTGTTGGTTCCTTGAGCACTGGTACTAACCCTGAACTGCTCAGTAGTATCCTATCGGAATTGTAAGTCGCTTCGGGTAATGTTGACGTTGCTCTGTTCTTCCAAGGTCTCCTCGAGAATCTGCATGCTGCCGCTTTCAAGAACGCCCTTTCCAACTCTCTGTACTGCCCAGAGTACATGGCGGGCAAAATCACCACAGATCAGGTGAGACCTAAACTCGTAATAATTGTTGTAGATGTACTGTAATGTTTATGGAACTGTCTATTTTACTCGAACTTTTTTTCCCTCCACAGCTGCACGCCTTCGTTCAAAACAATTTTACAAGCGCACGAATGGCGCTCGTTGGACTCGGTATGTTGATCTGTTATGTATTTTCTTTACCGATTTCATTTACTCAAATACATGTAGCTAGTCTAAAAGTGTGGTTTTATTTTTAATCAGGAAGATCGTCTGCCAAGAGCGGAATCGAACTCCCGTCGATCGTGTGTCTTAAAGCACTGCTGTCTGTTTTATAGGTGTGGACCACGCTGTTCTCAAACAAGTAGGAGAGCAGTTCCTTAACATCCGTAGCGGAGCAGGCACTGTCGGGTCAAAAGCCCTATACCGTGGAGGTAGGGCTTCAAATATAAACACTTCCTTTCTGAACTAATACATGCTTCAGAAAATTGTGAACAGTAATGTCTTTTTTTTTTTTTTTTTTTTTTTAAGCTGAATTAATCAATAACTGAGGTTCCTTTATTTTGTTACAGTATTAGAAACCTTTTTATTAACGCTTTTATATTTATTATTGAGTTCTTATAGCTATTATCATCTGACTGATCACTTGAACTGAATGGGGTTTAATTGAAACCTTAATAACTGAAAACAGGTTGGCCTCAAAATAATGTCAACTTGGTCCTAATGTGTTTTCTCTGTGGAAAGGTCACAGATAGAAAGCTCTATGTATCCAGTAAGTTTATAGTAAACGTTTTAAATAGCAAGCCTGATATTTGAATAATTGGATTATGTTTATGAAATAAATCTGTGCTGAATTGATTTTACCGTTATAGGGGTGCTGTCTGCAAAACGTTTGAGGACCCACTGTTCTAGAGATCTTAATGTTTACGCTCTAATTACAGCACTTAACACTGAAGTAATAAGCCGCGTTGTTTGCGCAGGTGAGCTGCGGGCTCAGACAGGAGGCAGTCTGGTGCATTCGGCCGTGGTGAGCGAGAGTGCTGTGGCCAGCTCTGCCGAGGCCGTAGCTTTCAGCGTGCTGCAGCACGTCCTGGGAGCCGGACCGCACGTCAAGAGAGGCGCCAACACCACCAGCAAACTGAGCCAGGCCATCTCCAAGGCTACGGCCCAGCCCTTCGACGTAAGTGCATTCACACACCAGAATGAACAACCTTCACGAGTTCGGATTCCCAGTGTAGCTTGAGCAATAATGAGACATTTGAGCGAGCGTGTTTGTGGAACAGGTGATCCACAGTTATTTGTTGGAAAAAGTTAAGGATAGTTAATTGACTGATAAACCGAGGGTTAAAATCCATTCAGCTGGCTGTCATTGGTTCTCGGTTTGCCAGAAATATGTTCTCAACAATGTGCACGTATCCAACGGGCCATTAACGAGCTTAAGGAAGTGCTGTTTCCTCCTTCAGGATGAAGGAAACTAGATAGTAATGAACTTGGTATAGTTTTGCTATTCATTTCTATGCAGTTGTTTCCATGCGTACCTCTCTTCTGAAAATGCACCCATACTTCCTCTCCATTAAAACACAGTGAGAAGTAAACACTCCTATCTCGCAGCTGTTGCAGTCGTGCGTTAAAAGCTTTTCATGCCAGGGATCTGGAAAAATCCCTACATGCTTTTATCCTCCTCTTTTGACGATTGTAATTGTCTCGGATCGCTTTATATTTCTGACCTCCTCAGTCCCCCTTCCATTTCCTTCCATTTCCAGACTCCTTCAGCAATCAAGAAAACCACACTTGTTGAAGGTTTAAGGGTTAATGTGCTTGTGTATTATCAGCTCAGAGCTGTAGAGTGATTTTCACGCTTTGATTAGAATTTCCCACACCGGCGACACTTTTAAATCTCACGTTTCGGCTACGTGCACGTTAATCCGGATAGATCCGAAAACTGCATTCTCGTTTTAAAACGCTTTCCGTGTACACTGGCGTTTCAAACGCCGTCTGAAAGCGCTTGCATCCCCATACTGCGCAAGCGTGTAAAATTTCCATCAGGCTTTTATTTACTTTCTGTCTCTTTGAATTGATGCGACAGCGTCTGAAGGAAAATGCAATCTGAAGGTTGTATAAAGTGACATTACTCTTTAACAGTATCAAACTGGATAGCAGGCACAACAACTGGAGGACAACATCCACCATCTTGTTTGTTTCGAGTTCAATAGGTGATATGACAGGGCCACATGACTGAAAATACATCATCGTTTTTGAATATCTCCGTTTTCTCAGTCCATACTACAACGCCAAAACAGTGTTTTCAAATGTATCCACTTGTGAGAGCTCAGTTTTCACTGGACAAACACTGCGTTTTCATATTTATCATATATATTCATATTTATCCGGATTAATGGAGGGCGCACGGTGGCTTAGTGGTTCGCACGTTACCTCCAGGGTCGGGGGTTCGATTGCCACCGTGGCCCTGTGTGTGCGGAGTTTGCATGTTCTCCCTGTGCTACGGGGGTTTCCTCCCCCAGTCCAAAGACATGCATGGTAGGCTGATTGGCGTGGCTAAAGTGTCTGTGGAGTATGAATGGGTGTGTGAGTGTGTATGTGATTGTGCCCTGCGATGGATTGACACCCTGTCCAGGGTGTACCCCGCCTTGTGCCCCATGCTCCCTGGGATAGGCTCCAGGTTCCCCGTGACCCTGAAAAGGATAAGCGCTATAGAAGATGGATGGATCCAGATCAATGTGGACGTAGCCGAAGAGGCACTTTTTTTTTCTTTCTTTCTTTTTTTCATCTATCTATCTATCTATATTTGTTTGTTTGTTTGTTTGGTCAGCTTGTTTTATAAATACTTGTTTGTCCATAATTGTTTTTACATGGTTATAATTATACAGTGTCCTGTCTGTTGTCCTCAAAAAAAGTAACTTTTTGTTGATTTAATTAGCTCTCGCTGTATAGAATTTTGTTCAGCTTATCTTTTCAAACATGCATTTTGTCTTTTTTTTCTTCTTTCTTTCTTTTTTCCCCCACATGTAATAGGTTTATTAATTTATACATATCATTTTAGTGATGCTGGAGTTTGGTTTCCCCCCCCCCCCATATTTTCGATTAACTTCACAGATGGCAGTTTTGACACCTTATCACCTTATTTTGTTCCTGAACAGGCCTCTGCCTTCAATGCCAGTTACTCTGATTCTGGGCTTTTCGGCGTGTACACTATCTCCCAGGCTGATTCAGCTAGAGATGTGAGTCAGATTTACATTCCCATTACCCAATGTCAGCTGCCTAATTATAAAAAATACCTTCTGATGGAGCCTGACAAATGCTTGTTAGAACGACGTCTTGGACACACAGCCAGTTGTCTCTTACCTTTTCTTCTGTGTTTGTTTGTCAGGTGATCAAGGCTGCAGTTGGCCAAGTCCATGCTGTTGCACAAGGAAACCTGGCTGCAGAGGATCTAAGCAGAGCCAAGTGAGTATCTATCTAAGAAATATCTGCTTAGATGCTTCTCTCAATGGCCTGTGAATTATGATCTCAAATCCTCGAATTGTGTATCTAGGACTCAGCTGAAGGCGGAGTACCTCATGTCCATCGAGAGCTCAGAAGGCCTGTTTGAAGCTATTGGGACTCAGGCGTTGACCGAGGGCACTTACCATACTTCAGAGGCAATAACCCAAAAAATCGATGCTGTGTCTTCAAGTGATGTTGTCAATGTAAGCCACGGATCAGAACAGAATTTGATGAAGTTATTGTAATGCAACAGTCATTTTATTTCAGTTGCTTGTTTTTGTTTTTCTTTTACTTAAAACCTTCCATATTGCTTCTGTATTTGTCTCCAGGCGGCGAAAAAGTTCATGTCAGGGAAGAAGTCAATGGCTTCCATTGGACATCTGGTTAACACACCATTTGTGGATGAAATCTGAATGTTCTTCAGTGTTCCACTTATTTTGTCACCTCTGCATAGCTCCTTTTATTAAAAAATACCACACATAAAACCACAGTTCCAGCAAACATACTGTCAACGTGATGATGCTGTTATCTCCATCTTGTGAGGAAACAAAGAAAAGACGAGACTTCATGCTTGTCCATTTGAGATGTATAGCACATGTAAACTAATGAGTAAAGTGTATTAGGGAAAAAAAAGTGAAGTGTCGTGTAATATTTATCAGCAAATTTATGTAGTCATGTGACATTGTGGAGCAGAGGGTAGTGTTGCCTTCTCCCATCTCCAGGTTTGATCCTGAGCCGGGTTTCTTGTGTTCTCCACATGTCTGTTTTTCTCTTTCTCCCAAAAACTTGCATGTAGGTGGATTGGCTCGGTTAAATTGCCTGTAGATGTGAATGTGTCTGCATGGTGCCATGCGAGCATACCTGTGTTTCCAAGGCTCTGGATTCACCTCTGCCCTGACCAGGATAAAAGCAGTTTCTGAAAATTGATGAATGAATTGATTCAATAATTTGAGGCAATGCTTTAGGGCTTAGTTTCAGTTCAAAAGAGTGCATGATAGCGCTGCATCCTTCCACTAAACTCTGTCCACCCTACGGAGCTGTCATTTTAAAACTGATACTGAACTGTGTGGTCCTGCCCTAATGGGAAACAAAAAAAACTAAAGAAACTGTCACAGAAATTCTAATAGTGTCCACTACAAATACCATTACAAACCATCAGCTAACCAAAACATTATCATTTCCATTATTGGTCCTTAATGGTATCCCATAGATAATAACGTCATCAATAGAAGGCAACAAATTAACAGTAGTGACCCACAGGGACCATTACAGTTTCCACTAACAGCAATACAATTCCCATTCTAAACATTAAAATAGTTACAAATCCTATGAGGGGTTCATATCCTGTTGTATGTAAATAACGATTCCTGCTGCTACTCCGCATGTCTGCGGAGTTTACATGTCCTCCCCGAGCTGTGCGGGTTTCCTTCAGGTTCTCCGGTTTCCTCCCTCAGTCCAAAGACATGGGGCATGGTAGGTTAATAGTAATGTCCAGAGCATCTGAACCGCAGGAATGGGTGTGTGAATGCATATGTAAGTATACCCCGCCTTGTACCCCATGCTCCCTGGGATAGTCTCCAGGTTCCCCGTGACCCTGTAGGATAAGTGCTATAGAAAATGGATCGCTGTGTGGATTGTATGTAAGTACAATGTTGTGCATTCTGACAGAACAAAATTGCTCTTTATTATGAGTTAAATAGCGCTTAAAGTGTTTATGTATGTTAATAATTAGGTCACGGTTATTTAATATTTTTAGCACATGCCGTAGTTGATGAACTTTCAACACAAACGTACTAAAGGAAGCACTTTATTTAGACTTTTTTGTTGTTGTTGTCCCCCGTTATATGCAACAGACGTCAACAGTGACGTTGATGTGTCCAGACCCCCGCCCCTTTCCCTTCATCCCTTCACTGAAATCCCGTTGTTTCTTTTCCCAGGGAACACAATCTCGCGAGAAGTGGCTATCCCGAGGTGCACGCGATGGTTGTGAGACCCGCGCGTGTCTGTGGAAATCCTTCAGTTTGCACAACAAAGGAAGAGCAGAAAATCCGCTGAAATTCTAGGAATATTCAAGGCGCTGGTTAAGCACTCGGTTTGGCTAGATAAGGATATTTTTTTTGTGGCGTTAGTCAACCGTATTCGGTTATCAGATCATTCACGATGATGTGTTATGAAAGGCACGAGCGCTGAGCGGTCCTCTAGAAAGGGTGCGCGCGCGTTCACCTGCTGATGGGCTTCATAACGCCTCCATAACGCCGTGAGTTCACTGCTGAGGTTTCTTTATTAGCTGAATGTGTCTGATGGCTGCCGGTTTATGGGGTGGTGAGGTTAAAAACAACTCATGAGAAAGTTGCATCACAGAATTTCACGTGAGAAAATAAATACTCGACGGACTCTGAGCCACACCGTTGCTTTGTAGAAATTATGGGAAATGGATAAACTCACCATTATTTCAGGATGTCTGTTTCTTGCTGCCGATATTTTTGCAATTGCCAGCGTCGTGAACCCAGACTGGATCAACACTGGAGAAGAAGAAGGTAAGAACTCTGGTCAATGACTACAACACCATTAACTCCTACTCTAGAGCTTTCTTTACCTTTACCAGGTTGTATACTGTAGTATTCCATCCATCTCTTCAGCTAAAACTTTTTGCTCCTACATCCTTGTACATCCATCCATCCATCCATCTATCCATTTTGTGTACCTCCTGTATATCCTACACGGGGTTGCAGGGAAGCCTGGAGCCTATCCCAGGGAGCTCAAGGTACGAGATGGGGTACACCCTGGACGGTGTGCCAACCCATTACAGGGCATAATCGCACACACATTCTCACACTACGGACACTCTGGAAACGCCAATCAGCCTACAATGCATGTCTTTGGACTGGAGGAGGAAACCGGAGTACCCGGAGGAACCCCCGTGAAGCACGGGGAGAACATGCAAACTCCGCAGTGGCGGGATTCGAACCCTCAACCCCGGAGGCAAATGTGCTGGCCGCTAAGTCACCGTGCACCCCCTTCAACATCCTGTTATAATCATTACAAATGGATTCAAAAGTGTATATGTTTATGAACATAACACTATTAACTCCTATTATTGAGCTGCTATTACCTTTATCCTTACTCTTACTAGTGTACTATAGCATTCCATCCATCTCTCCAGCTCAAACTTTTTATCCGTGCATCCCGTTACATCTCGTACAGTCATTACAAATTGTCCAAAATTCAGAAGTGTAGCTGTTTATGACCACATCATCGCTAGGAGAAATAAGTGGCACCACCTAAATTACTTCTAGGGCGTGATCTGATTTGTTTCCGGGTGTAAAATTGAGTGGTCGCATACAGGTCCGTAATAACGTTATAGTTACTGATTCGATCAAGATACCTACAGCAAACCCCACAGTACTGACTGAAACAGAGGTGACACTATACACTGTTGTCTGGAAGAGCTTTTCAGTTAGCTTTTTAAAATAGATATTTACCCCGGCTCAAACTGCTCAAATGCTATACCCTACAGAAACGCACACACACGCTCAGAAATAAAGGTAACTAACGGTACTTTTCCTTGTTGCCGGGGTGATACCATCAAGGTGACGTCGTTTGTACCTTTCCAACTAATCTACGGTACATAATGATTCTTTAAGGAGCATTGAAGTACCTGTAAAAGATGATTAAAGGTACACCGATGTACTCTTGATGGTACCGCTCCAGTGACAAGGAAAAGTAGGGTTTGGTACCTTTACGTCTTATACAAAGCAGCTTTTTTTTTTATCCAATTAAACACATTTCCCAGTGTGAATGTGTGGAAAATTAGACCGTGTAAAAAAAAAAAAAAAAACAAACAAACTGTAATCTCAGTGTAATACTAGCATACTATACAAAATATAATATCCATCCATCCATTTTCCGTAACGCTTACCCTACATAGGGTCGTGGGGAGCGTCGAGCGTATCTCACAGAACTCGGGGCACGAGGTGAGGGACACTGGGGACAGGGTGCCAACCCATTGCAGGGCACAATCACACACACTACGGACAGTGTGGAAATGCCAGTCAGCCTACAATGCATGTCTTTGGACTGGAGTACTCAGAGGAAACCCACAAAGCACAGGGAAAACCGCACACACTTGGCGGAGGCTGGTTTCGAGCCCGTAGCCGCGGGGGTGTGAGGCAAACATGAAATAATATAATATAAATATTATAAATATAGGACACGATGGTGGTGCAGTGGGAAGCGCATGTATATGCATGTTTCCTCCAGTTTCCTCCCATCTCTTAAAAAACACACGACAGTAGGTGGATTGTCTATTCTAAAAGTGTGTTTTTTGTGGGTGTGATGCCCTGTGAAGGACTGGTGTATTACTGCCTCACACCCAGTGTTCTCAGGATTGCCTCTAGATCCTCCGTGACCCAGACCAGGATAAAGCAGTTATTGAAGATGAATGAATAAGACTAATAGACATCTCAGTCATCCCAGAGATTTGATTTGAAGACCGATTTGGTGTGGCAGGATATTAAAGGGTTGGCAGCTGCGACCCCAATGCCACCATGTGGTCAAGCCCAGACACCCAATTTAAAAATTTCTCCAAGGACTGCAGAAACTAAATCATAATGTAATACATAACAAAGTTCAGGGCTGAAGTTAAAGTCAAAGTTTGGGATGGATTCAGATATATTCACCAATGTTGTGGACCCCATTTTAAATCTGTTTCCCGGGTTGTAAACAAGCAGGAGCATTTACTCAGAATGGTGATATTCATGAAAATCCAGTTTGTTCAGAGAGGGGGAAAAAAAAAAGCAAAACAGTGGGAGACCACCGTTAACCAGTCGACTGACCTCACAGGATGTGATGGACGTCATCATCACGCATGTTCACTTGTCAAGAATACCGTGAAGGATGACTCATCTGACCAGATCTCTTTTTCCACAAATCTGTAGACCAGTGCTGATGGATTCTGCACCACTAAACTCTCAAATGTGCATTTGTTTTTGTAATAAGGGTTTTATGCACTGTAGGGAGGGAACCGAATACAAACACATTAGTAGGGTCGAACAGATAATGTGTTCTAAACGGATACATATATGAATAGGGTGCGATCTTTCTTTTTCTTTCTTTTTTCTTTTTTTAAAAAAAAATCTTGCCAGAAATATGGTTTAAACGAGAGGTTTGCATCGAGACTGGGATCTCGTGGGGCACGACAGAAGAGTCACGTGAGCGAGAGGATTTCATTACTGTCATGCAGGTGCGAGCGAGCAGTTACATTATGAAACTCCCAGGACAAAGAAAGGCCTTGGGTTAACACGAACTTGTGGCTCTGCACTGTGGTGTAGCCAGGAAAGAATTTCAGCGTGGTGAGGAAATGTACTGAATAAAATCGCACCGTGATCGGTACACTTCTATTGATCAGTGTGATGCGATCACGGGTTTTGAGTGGATACCAGACAGTACTGGCACGACTTTGATATTTAATCATTTAAGGTACAATCAACCTTCGACTGATCCTGCCATATTAATAACGTTGCCTTAAATGACCTTTTGACAGTTCCACTGAAAATGATTCAAATATCATGCTGGGAATAGTGAAAATGACATTTTATCTTATTAAACCAGATCTGCTCTTTTTTTTTTTTCCCTCATCCTGCAGTAAACTCCCAGTACTTCCTGTTCAGCAGCTGTCACCTCCATGTGCCTGAGCTCAGAGTGGAGCTGACTAGCTTTCAGACAGAAAAAGGAAAAACGCACGATAATCCTGTTTCTGTCCGTAACAGCTGGGCGGCAGTACAATGTGATTAAACAAACTAATTGAATGTAATCATAATGATGATCTTTTAGGGACATCGTTATAGCTCAATGACTGCTCAAAAAAATCTTATGACACTGAATAACATTTGTGGTCAGTAACTGCACTATAATGATGCTCATTAAAGGTACAAATTTGGGCTGCAACTAACGATTATTTTCATAATCAATTAATCGGGTGTGGTTTTTTTTTTTTTTTTTTTTTTTTTTTTTTTTTTTTTTTTTTTTGAGATTAATCGATTAGCCGAACGATATAAAACTTATAAAAATATAAAACTTTACATGAACACAGTTGTTTGTCAAATTTATATATTTATATATTTATATATATATATATATATATATATATATATATATATATATATGTATGTATGTATATGTGTATATATATATGTATATGTATATATGTATATATATATATATATATATATATATATATATATATGTATGTATATGTGTATATGTATATATATATGTGTATATATATGTGTGTATATATATATGTGTATATATGTGTGTGTGTGTATATGTGTATATATATATATATATATATATATATATGTATGTATATGTTCAGAGTGGTATCATCCGATATGATAACCGATACCAATTGTTCTGCCTTTTATGCCTTCTATACAATGAATAATAATTAATTCCACAATTCTGAAAGAAATGTAAATAAAAACTTTATTCTCTCCATTTCAACAAGTCATATCACAGTGACTGGTCTCATAAACACAAAACACATCACTCTAATTAACATTAACACATGAACTCAATTCTGAATATTAAGTTATTGAATGTCATTAATTCATATCAACAGAATTAATTGACTGAATTGTATTAATTGACTTTATAATTAATTGACAGAATTAATTGACTGAACTGTTAGGCTTCACATTCACTTACCACAAACAAAAAACATTTCTACTTCACTGAACATCAAACTGGTAATATATAGGCCTAATATAAACCTTTTTTTGATGATGTTAGCTCATATTAACATTAACTGGATACGAAACATACTACTATACAAATATATTTTTCTGTGCAATATATACTACTTTTTGGTACAAGAAATAATAATAACTGCATGAGCAGTATTTAAAAAAAAAAAGTCCCACACACGGTTCCAACCAGTTATCCTATGCAAAAGAAAAGAGCCTTCTGGTTTAGGCCACGTCCACTTCAGTTTTAAAACAAGATACAGAGACTAATATGAATATTTGGAGCATGAAACAGATACACTCTGCTATAATATCCCTCTCTGTGGACTTACATTCAGTCAATTTAGTGTTTCCTGCCATATCACTCTAATGCAAGAGCGTCACAGTGATTGAATTTCCAGCTCTATTTACTGATGTCTTTCCCAAAGAACTTGATCCAGATGTCACTTCAGTCACCATTCCTATTGAAACACTCATCATTTAAACTTTGTGACTGAAGCTCCTGTCCCAACAATAAACTCTCATCTCAGCATAGATATGTTCCTCTTGCTGTATTTATCCATAATCATGGTCAACTGGGTCTGGGCAGTATTTTCATACATGCCACAGAGTATGGCAGGAAATGAATTGCATCATGTAGGACACTCGTGTAGAAGCATCTGTCTTCGTTATGTTTCTCCACTCCTCTAGTCAGTTTTATTTTTTCATTAATTTGTCTCCAGTCTGTATACAAAGACAGACTTCCTGGTACCTATGTTTTCTTATTACACTCTAGTTACTGTGTAGGAAATGAACAGGATGTGCCACACACAGTTAATAAAGACATTCTGCCTCTGGGAAAGTTTCCATTATAGCACTCGGTATTACATTATTAAAGCTTACAGGATTCTTGAGTCAGCACAGAGATTTAAAGGGGAAATGTAATTTACTCGTTTTTTTATTAAGACTAATTTGTTCAAGATTAATTCTGATAGGATTTATTTTTCTTCACCGTCAGCAAAGATGGAAAGATGGTTTAAAATGTGCTAACACCGTCATTTTTTTCTTTTCTTTTCGGTCACACCGGATACAAAAAAGTTTGAACTTTTCAGAAAAGCAGAGGGGGATGTCAAGCGTAGTTGGATAGCGCAACCAATCATGTCACAAGTTTGTGCGTGAATCTACAGCGATTCATGACATGCTACCATTTCCATCTATCCATTTTGTGTACCGCTCATTCTACACAGGGTCACGGGGGAGCCTGGAGATCTCGGGGAACTTGGGGCACAGGGCGGGGGACACCCTGGACAGGGTGCCAAGCCATCGCAGGCCACAATCGCATACTACAGACAATTTTGGAAATGACGATCAGTCGTGTCATTGGACTGGGAGAGGAAACCGGAGTACCCGGACAAAACCCCCAAAGCACGGGGAGAACGTGCAAGCTCCGTGCACACAGAGCAGAGGCGGGTTCCACCCCCAACCCCGGAAGTGCAAAGAATCGTGCTAACCACTAAGCCACTGTGCCTCCTATGCTACTATTTATGATTGCTAATATTAAAATGTTGCAATAAAACTAAATGTAGCAATTTGGCTATTTTCGAGACATTCACCGGTACGTGACGTGACATTGCCCTTTCAAGTCACACAGGTATAATCCCTATTCTCTTGATTTACTCCAAAGCTACAGTGCAGACATACAACCTCTTTATTGCCAGAGTTAAACCAGTATTTATGTTATCTTTCTTAATGAGGATAATAATATATCTAATCTAGATATCTAGGCTAATTAGTGAGCTGATACTAGCGAGGACTGTTAAGAGCGGCATTATGTTTGAGTGTGCGCATCATGTGAGTTTTTTGTTTGTTTGTTTTTTAAGCACAAAAGATAGCTAGCACTTTCAGTCCAGAACAAATCCCAAGGGTGACAAGCATCCTTTAGGAAGAACTGAACCGCAACTAAACCTGAGGGCTGGAGCATGCGTTTGTATTCAGTTTTGTGGGGACCTGCACCCGGAAGGCTTGATTTCAGGTTAGGGTTAGGGTCAGGGTCGGTGCCGGGGGGTTGTTATTATACATCAGCCATGTGGTGCCTTGCGTAATCCAGCCATTTTGGGATTTATTAAGCAATGCTGATTCTCCTGTGCGCTTCAGGCGAGTGAGTCATACAGCAGCCTGAGTAGAATGAATGGGGGGGGGGGGGGGGGATAAAAACACCCACATACATAAATGTAGCCCAGGGATAATGTATAATAGTGTTTCCAACAGGTGAATCATGAGCCATGGGAAGTTACACACCACATGAATTATAAAGAGCGAACTGTCAAACATAATTGTGTGTGTGTTTCAATCCAGGCGCCCTGACCATGGGGCTGGTTTGGCAGTGTCAGACGATTCATGGTCGGGACAGGATATGTTCATCCCCGAGCCTTTCCCCAGAATGGCTCGCAACTCTCTTCTTTATCATCCTGGGCATCATTTCACTGTCCATCACTTGCGCCCTGTTGGTGCTTTCACACTGGCATCAGGAGACGGCGAAGTACGCCCGCTGGATCGCTTTCACAGGAAGTGAGTAGTGCTTCTGGAAGCATTAGCCTCGTTCAGTCCAACAAATAAATAGGCAGCATTCAGTTGATTTTGAAAAGTGCATGCTGTTTTTTAACGACCTTGTCTTTTCTGTTTCAGTGGTCCTCTTCTGTCTGGCAGCTCTTATATTTCCAACCGGATTTTATGTCAGTGAAGTTGGTGGACAACCTTATAAGTTACCCAACAGCACCGTTGTGGGATCTTCATATGTACTTTTTGTCTTATCAATATTTTTCACAATCGTTGGACTGTTGTTTGCTGGGAAAGTCTGTCTGCCTGGCTGACCAAAAGCATCGTCGCTAACGTGTCTGTCGCAAGCTATAGAACTTTGCGCAAAGCATGGCGTTCCCTTTCTGACGAAGTGAAAACGTGCTCTAAAACTGACCCACAAAGACAAACGACAAGATTTTATATGCACTATGTCAAGACTTGTGTATTAGAGCTGCACTGTATCGTTGGCGCAGATGTACTTATTTGTTCAGTGTTGCCTTCTACTGATCATTGTTTTTAAAGAATCCAGTTCTATTTTGTTCTTTTGATGTCGTCTTTGTGATGGTTATCCTCGATGTCATGGCATGTAAAAACAATGACTTAAATACAGTGCTCATTTTTTTGGCTTAAAGGTAAAAGCAGGTGACAATGACGATATTGCCTGGCCAAGCTGAAAAGGTGTTCTTGCTGCACAGGAAAAGTCTTTTCAAGCCACAATACCAGCACTGTCCTTCTCCTCCAGGATGAAATCTCAGCCTGTTATTTATAGCTGAACTCCTGTGCCACTTTCAGATTTATCCATCTATTTGCGAGATTCATCCGTGTATGAATCGGTCCCGTTTCCTTGGCAACAGCCAGCATTTAGAGAAAAGCAGTGAAAAAGCGAGAAATTTCTTTCCTCTTTTCTTCTAAAAAGATGATTCGTATTCATCTTTATACATCCCTGTTGATAAACAATAATTAAACAATTAAATGTCAACATTAATGAAATAATTACATTTCATAAAGAGAAACGAGAACATGTTACAGTTAGTATCATACATGATGAGAACGAGGTTGAGAAAAGACAGTTAAATATGTAAAACTATAATGATTTTATTTTTAGAAGGATGTTTATATTTTCTGCATTCAGGAAGTTATTAGCCAACATAATGACAGCATTAAGCAAACATCTGGGAGTTTATAATACAGATAATTATCAGATATTATCTAATCGATGGTCTATAATCAGCTTCGGAGGATCAAACGAATCAGTGTTCAGCAGGATCATGAAGCACTTTATTAGGAACACCTGTACACCTACTCATTCATGAAATTATGTAATCGGCCAATCATGCGGCAGCAGTGCAATGCATAAAACCTCAGTGTGAGCGCAATGATTTTGACTGTGATATGATTGTTGGTGCCTGAAGGACTGGTTTGTGTTTTTCTATAACTGCTGATCGCTGGGGATTTTCACACATAATAGTTTCTAGAGTTTATTCAGAATGTTGCAATAAAGAAAAAACATCCAGTGTGGAGCAGTTCTGCGGAGAGAAATGCCTCATTGATGAGAGAGGTCAACAGGGAGAACGGCCAGACTGGTTCGAGCTGACAGAAAGGCTACAGTAATTCAGATAACAGCTCTGTACAGTTGTGGTGAGCAGAAAAGCATCTCAGAATGCACAACATGTCAAACCTTGATGCAGATGAGCTACAACAGCAGAATAACACGTCAGATTCCAATTCTGTCACAGAAGAACAGAAAGCTGAGGCTACAGCGAGCACAGGTTCACCAAAACTGGTATTAACGGGCCCAAAGTGTGCCCAAAAAAAACATTCCCCACACCGTTACACCATCTCTACCAGCTTGGACTGTTGACACAAGGCAGGTTGGATCCATGGATTCATGCTGTTGGTGCCAAATTCTGACCCTATCATCTGTGTGCCTCAGCAGAAATCAAGATTCATCAGACCGGCTACATTTTTCCAATCAATCATCGTTTGAATGCCACACCTATTTGAGTATTGTTCCTGACCATGTGCAACCATTCATGGCCACAATTCACCCATCTTCTAATGGCTACTTCCAGCATGATAACGCAGCGTGAAACAAAGCAAAAGTCGAGAATCTCAAAAGAAAATCTTGTGGAATTCATGCCATGAAGAATTGAGGCTGTTTTAAGAGCAAAGGGAGGCCCTACCCAGTATTAGTATAGTGTTCCTAATAAAGTGCTTACAGTACTATATTACTCAACATGATCATCAGTATTACTTAAAACAGTACTATATTATTCAAACTGGTTTCATGAACATGACAGTTAGTTCAGTGTTCTCCAGTGGCCTTCACAGTCACGGATCTGAATCCAGTAGTACACCTACAGTATGGGACGTGATAGAACGGTAGGTTCACAGCATGAAAACGAACCTGCAGGAATTGTGTGATGTGTGATCATGCCAACATGGACCAAAATCTCAAAGTAATGCTGTGGAATCCGTGCCACAAAGAATTTTAGGCTGTTGTGAGAGCACATGAAGGTTCTACCCAGTATTAGTATAGTGCTCCTAATAAAGTGGTCATTGAGTGTGTGTTTCGGTGAAAAGAGAGTCTGGCAGCGGTGGGATTCGAACCCACGCCATCGAAATGACTGGAGCCTAAATCCAGCGCCTTAGACCACTCGGCCACGCTACCACGTTCCCGAAATAGTTAAATCAAAGTTCTAAAGTAGCTCGATATGCTTCTACGGCGACTTTCGAGTAATAATTATGCGCGGCTAGCTAACTTAGTTATCTAGTTATATCTACACGCATTTAAAAACGTAGGAAACATTACACGGCGTATTAGCCGCTGTTGCTATTCACCACAGCACCAGAGTCCGCCATATTGGAAGGGGCGAGATTTAATTACAAGACAATGGAGGTCCATGGAAAGATTTTGGTTTCCCTTGACAAGATTGGCTGTAACTAGCATTATATTTATCTGAGTTCCAACATTTGCTTTGTTTCGAATTTAATAATTGGGTGTATGTTTATTTCATCAAGTCCCCCCATCCGTGTGCACATGGTGGTGTAGTAGTTAAAATCAGTCATCAAATTTGATGAATAATTCCAGAAAAATAAGATATTTTTGTAGAGTGACACAATATGACCAGGGAAATGAACCAAAAGGGTAATAAAATGGCAGCTTAGAATTAATTTTGGCTTGATAATACAATAAACATGCCTACAGAGGAATATCTCCCAGACAAAACCAGTTATTCAAACACATCAAATCTGTGAGCCTATATTATTATTTCCTCAGACAAACAAACTGGTTTAATTATGTAGGGGTGGACACAATAAAGGAAACCAATAGCAATATATTCATAGCAATAAGGATGTCTGAACAGCTTTTATCCATCCTGGAATGCTATCACACAGTTCCTGAATGGTTCGTGATTGGATGGGACTTATTTTTTCTTCCCAGTTCTTTGAGAGATGAAGGAGGTGGATATCTACACTGTAGTCTATGCTCCAGATCGTCCCTTAAAAGTTAATAATGGGTGATTGGAGAGGCAATTGAAAGCACTTAACTTCATCCTGGTGTTCATCAAACCACTTCTGAATAATTTTAGCAGTATGGATGGGGACATTAATCACCCTGGAATATGGGAATGTCATTAGGAAAGAGTATTTGCACCATAAGGGGAATCTGATCCTGTCAAATTGAGTCATACTGGTTCACTATTATATGACTCTTCAAAGCAATCACGGGACCCAATTATTTGTACGAGATGGCTGCCCAAACCATTGTAGATCCCCAGCTTATTTAACAGTTGGACGTTGTGAGTTGAAGCATCATTTGGCTTGGTCTGATAATAAATCCATCCAGACATTAGATTTATTCTGAAAGCTGACTCATCAAGCCATATTAATTTAGTTTGTTGCACAGCACTCCAAGTTTTGTGCTGCTTCCACCAAGTGATCCTCAAACACTGGCCTTCGATACAGAAGATTTCTGAATGGCCTGTCTGCTATGAACTCTAGCTTTGTCAAATTCTTGATGTACATTTGGACATAAAATTGCTCATTCTTTTGTGGTTTCATTTTGTGGCCATTTAGGAACTATCCTGTAAAGTGTTCATCTAGCCCTGTCAGTAAGCTTCAAATTGAGACCACTGTTCCTCTTTGCCAGTGGCATTTGTCCACATTTGACAAACGTTGCTATAACATTAGGAGACTTTTCCATTTTTTTTGACTGATGCCTCTGCACTTTGGGCACCCACTCTCTGACCGTTATGAAACTCTGTTAGTTGCTTCATGTTGCTTTGAAATCTCACCTATCAAAGTGCTAACTGTCAGATCTGTTTTTATAGCTGAGACGTGCTGTTAGTTAACTATCAACTTAAGTTGATATTTTTCATGTGGTGCCCGCTGTATGTTAATATTCATACTAGTTTAATGTTTAATTCTGGTCGATTTCTGTAGTTTTCTGTCAGTTGAACTATATCTGTACACAGTTTTGTCAGTTAGCAGACAAATCCTATACAGATAACTGTAATAGTGCACTTTGATGCATTTTTATGAGCACAAAAGAAATCTGTATATTGCTATATTTCAGGGGCATGTGCGAATTAGTCGTTTGCGAATGAGTCAGCTGTTCAAACTCGTTCTTTTAAGAGAACGCTCAGAGCTGATTTGCATTTATGAGTCAGGCTTGCTTCTTTTTTTTGCAGTCACGCTTAAGAAGAAGAAGCCTTTATTTTCACAAATACAGTACAGTACAGTGAAACTCTTCTTCTTCTTCTTTTCTGTTGTTGTTGCATATTCCACTTGTTGGGAAGTTGGATTCAGAGCACAGAGTCAGCCATGATACACCATCCCTGGAGCAGAGAGGGTTAAGGAACTTACTCAAGGGCCCAACAGTGGCAGCTTGATGGTACTGAGGCTTGAACCCACACCTTTCTGATCAGAGCCTTTTACCACTGAGCCTTGCAGTGTAACAAGCTCAAAATAATTCAATCTACACCTCTTTTCACCATCTGAGCTGTATGTTACCCGTTAGTTTGTTGAATCAGAATGACTGAGGATCTGCTGTACTGCTGCTTATTGAAGATGTGCTATATGTGTTTAATTAGTGGAGACGATCAGTTATGATAACAGAAATGAACCTTCTGAATGAAGCACTGACATAGCAGGCACAATAACATCACTGCAGGGATACTTACTGTATTTGTCATTGATCATTTGTAGCATCTTGCTGATGTTACAATCATATAATTAAGCAATATCGCACAAGCAAGATCAGCATATCAGTATAACAGCATGCTTGAGAGTGTGATACTGCTTTAATACAACAGTTCTGTAAACAAGAAATTAATATCGAGTAAGTGACATTTCGGACACAATACGGACAATCGTACTGTTTATTTTTGCTACTCAAGTGAAAATAGACCCTGAGGAAGCCACACTCACTTTATAGCGCATCGTCTATCCGGCTAGCTAGCTCACAATGATTTGTACATTCCCGTTAAAGGTGCCTTCTGGGGAAATTGGCATCCCTTCAATAATTTTCATCTTCATCTGAAGAGCTTTCATATTTTAAGTCAAACGGTATATTTCTGAAAAGTATTGTTTGCCATGTCTGTTGATGATGTCGCTAACATTACTGCACTGTGTAACAATTTTGAACTAGGGAGTGGAATTTTATATGGCGAACACAGACGAGTGGAGAGGTACACATAATGAAATGTCCTAACTAACTGTAGTATAAATAGATTTTTATAAAATGCAATTATAAAATGTTATTTAGTAAATTAAATAATACAATTTCATGGAACAGCAGGCACGGTGGCTTAGTGGTAAGGGGATTCGGATCATGCATCCTCCCTGTGTGTGTGGAGCTTGCATGTTCCCCTGGGTACTCTGGTTTCCTCCCTCGGTCCAAGGACATGCTTTGTAGGCTGATTGGCATTTCCAAATTGCCTATAGAGTGTGAATTCGTGTGTGAGTGTGGGTTGCCACCCCATTCAGGGTGTCTCTCACCTTGTGCCCGAGCTCCCTGGTATAGGCTCCAGGCTCCAGGCTCCCTCGCAACCCTGTGTAGGATAAGCGGCACGGAAAAATGGATGGATGGATGGATTTCACGGAACAGTTTCAGCCATGGCTATGCTTAACTGTGTATCCTAAGTGTGAATGAGTGTGTGAACGTGGGGCTACATGGTACCCTGTACCCATTCAGGGAGTGTTACCAACTTCCGTCCCAGGATGGACGGAAATGAAGAACAATCCCTAGACGAAAAAAGTATCGCAACATAAACTTTTATGGTTCAGAGTGAAAGAAAATGGCGAGGACAAGGAGTCGGTTCTCATTGGTGAGTCAAATGAATCGACTCACTGAAAAGAGCCGGGATTTTCTGGGTGTGTGTGTACGTGCCATCCGTGCAGGGAAGTCATGCCGCTGTGGGCGAGGTTTTCAGTACACACATGACTCTATAAGGATTGTCTTTATTAGTAGACTCAAGGAGACATCTACTGGTAGCTTTAAATATCATTTATCTCCAAACTAACCTGTACTAATTTAATGGAGAGATTATCTTGGTGCATGATTTGCATCTTTGGTTCAAATAATCAGCCTGGTGTGCATTTTTTATACACACACAGGGGAATGAAATGAGGTTAATGAAATGGTAGTATGTCTTGGTAAACAACTAAGGCATGTGGATTTGGCTGTAGATGGCGCCACGTAGGCTGTGTAGTGACAAGGAGTGCACTGGCTCGAACAACGTGTGTGTGTGTGTGTGTGTGTGTGTGTGTGTGTGTGTGTGTGTGTGTGTGTGTGTGTGTGTGTGTTAGTCACACACTCTAGCACAGGACTGAAGTGGGCAGAGCTGATAGTAGGACACACTGTGTTTTCCATTTCCACTTGAGATAGGAAAGGTGAATTTTCCCCTGAAAACATCCAAATTAAGACGTCGCTGCACTTCCGGTTGCACAAACCTGGGGAAATTACTGGACAGAAAAGAAGACTACGTGGTGAATGTTATGCCTTCCGGACAGTAGCCTCTTTTTTAAGTATTAAGTAAGCCTTAAATATTAAGGAAAGGTGTGTAAGTGATGTTTATTAATTTAAAAAAAAAAATTTCATTGCTAGCTAGCACTCCTACTTGATTGTGTTTTAATATCTGCAGGCTAGCTGCTAGCTGGGTATGAAACATTTCAAAACCCGGAAAATGACCACACTAAAGTATATTGTGATGATTTTTAGCCTAAAAAAACATATTGTTTATGTTGCGTAGAATTAAGTTGACACAGTGTGGGCTGCATGCTAACGAAGCTAAGCTTTTGCTATTTGGTGTGAATAATTGACTTGTGCTAGCACAACACTAGTGACCAGAGTGATCTGAGCCACAACTGCCTCACTGATCTCTTGGATCGCAAAGCGTCATTGTTTATTTTAGTGATCTATTTATTTATTATTATTTCGTGCTGTTTATTATTTATTCCCAGCACTTAAAGATCAGCATGGCTGAAGAGGAGCTCATGTTCAGTATGGAGGAGGTGGACAGTCTGAAAAGACCTTCTGTCAGCAGGACTGTGTCTTCTGGACCTGGCAGCTCGGTTGATGATGATGAGGATGACTTCTACATCTGTCCCATCACCGATGACCCCATCAGCCCCACAAAAGGCATCTGTGATTACCTCAGTGGCCTCGTCCACCATAAACAACTCTCTAATTCATTACCCCAAACCTCTTACAGTTTCAAGGTAACACATGTTTTTATGGCTGTTTAACTCATCGCTATACAAATGAAATATTATTATTATTAATCAGGAATCTTTAGGACTATTCTTGGTGATCTAAGTCTAAATCCTATAATAACAACCAAGTGAATGTGTCATGAATTAATCTTTTATATCGTAGTGAGAATATTTCTTTGCACGGACTTACCTGTCTGTTTACACGTAAACATTATTAAACAAAAAATGTTTTTAGATCATGCAGAACACTACACAATCCGTTGCTGAATAAAGTTTAAGAATGCCGGAGCTCCGCAAAATCCGTCTTGCGTGTAGTACTAAGTCATAAATGGCCATATATAGAGAAAGATAAAGAGCCCTGTCTGAAGCATATTCTTAGAGGCTGGTCAGGACCTGCTTCCTGAAACGTCTTCGAAAGTACAGACGCTTTTTTTTTTATCTTGTCGTAATTTCGCCGTCATTCAAGACTAACGTTCGAGTTGTTTTTGTTTTTTTTAAACAACATATTCAGTGCATGCCTTGCCTTGGTGCACTGTTCTAGTTGGGACTCGTGTTTACTGTAGCTCACTTGGTTGTGGTTAGTGCGTGTGAGTGCTTCTGTTACGTGAAGAAGCAGAAGAGGAATCATATCTAATGCTGTCCAAAATAGGCAATGTGTAGTAGTTTATGTCTAACTGTGCGCTGTATCTGCTCCCCAACCTCCTCCCCTTCAGAACAAAAACGAAACCGACCCAGAGGTGCATTCTGTCAGGTTTGGGTCTTTAACTGAGAAAGGTCGGGTATGTGCATTCAACAATTGAATTTTTTTTCTTTCCCTTGCTCCTCTCTTTTCCTTTCATCATTAATCTTTTTTCTCCCTGCGGCTTCCCATAGTCTAGTATGCATGCCCTTATTTTGCAATTTAGGTTCTCACTCTCACTCTCTCTCTCTCTCTCTCTCTCACCCCTATAATCACCTGCTGTTTCAGCTGTTTACTGCAAGGAAACAACCCCTGTGAAAAGTAATGGCTTCATAAAGAATTTGGTAAACATGATTATCACTCACAGATAAAACCCTAAAGGAAAACCACTTTCAACTGTTGGTCCAGATCTCATGGTTATCTCTTACACACACAAATATCTGGACATACGTGTACGACTACATATGCACACTGTTGAACTGTAACCTTTTGAAAAATCTAATTATAGGCTGCAGTGCCGCAGTATTCGAGGCATGTGTGCAGTTAGTTGAATTAGGTAGCAAAAGCGAACAAAATCATCCAGCATGTTAACGTTACAATTATTTGATAGATTACTTTTCATACGTATGCCATAACTCCTGTCATATGATGCGCCGTCTGTCACGTCGTGTTTCTCTTGTTTCACTGTTGATGATTCATATTTGTGCACTCGTGTCGTCTTGGATCGTCGCCATGTAGGTCAGCCAAAATCATGATGTAAAGTACGAGCTAGCTTCTGGAGTATTTTTAGCGTTGATGAACATGCAGATGCTTCTATACGTGAATCGATTTCACTGTTTATTCGAACGTAATAATCCTTGCATGAACTTTTGTTTCTGTTTCATCGTGTAGCATACCCCGCTCACTTCCTGTGTTTGTCTCTTCCTCTCTACATTTAGCTAATAAATTGTCGTGCATGTCCATTTTAAATCAACACAGGAAAAAGAAAGAAATCTGGACATATTAGTTTAAGAGCGGTTTGGAAGGAAAAATGAACTTTGTTTTTCTTCTTCGTGCCTAGGCTGCTTGGAAACATGCTATTGAGAAAGCACGGGCTATGCCGGACCCCTGGGCTGAGTTTCATCTAGAAGATGTTGAGACGGAGTCCTGCGTTCGATACAGGTCTGTAATCCTAAAAGGTGTGTTCGTTGCGCCGCGTGAAATAATGCTGTCATTATTTAATGAGCTGTTCTGTCATCGTAATAGTGTGTGACGGAGGCATGGGGAAGCAGAAGGGGTCGTGGTTGGTTGTATGTTCTGATTTGTGTTCTAAATTTAACATGGCAGTAAAATATTTCACTTCCAGTCTTGATATACAGCTGGTGGCAACGTGTCAGTGCTGAAGTACAGCCGATAGTAGGGGTTGTGCTCCTCTTGGAATGCTCCCCATGGTACAGAGTGTTCTGCCTAAGAGGAGCGCTGTGCACGTTTACTTGTGTAAATAAAAGACACATGCTGGCAGGGTCGTGTTTTTTGTGGAGTGCACCATACTGTGTGGGAATTCTGTTTTTCTGCAAGAGACTCAGCAGGTCCTAGTTTAAAGGGATTTTTTGAAACCAAATAATTAACAATATATTGTCTGTCAATATAATTTAGTCGGAGCCAGAGGGGAAAAAAAAAAAGACGGACACATTATTACCTAAGCAAAAGGAAATAGGACGAGGTTTTTTGACATGATTAACTATACGATTTATGAAAGAGACTTTCAGTTCGATATTATGGAATGTAGAAATGTTTTAATCCAGTGTGATTTCCATATTGTGACGTTTGAGGAGAAAATCTGAGGAGAGAAGAGCCACACCTCCTTGATTGGGACCAAGAGGCATAGAGGCCTCTAGTTTGATTCAGCGCAGCTGCTGCAAAAATATTGAGACCAGCGCTGCGCTTCTAATCAGGCGTCTTTTAACTTTTTTTTTCATTTGAATCAACGTGTTTGTTTAAGGTTTTTATGATGTCAAGGTTATATGTAGGAAGTAGATAGAGGATTAAAAAAAATCTCACAGCATCAAATTGTGAGATTGAGGTTCCATCGTGGCACTGTTCTCCGTAATCGGGCAGTCTGTTCGTCCCTGAAATTAGTTTAGGTCTTGTACGAAATAGATAAAGAGATGCCACTTTTCTGTGGAAGCAGCCATCCTAACAGTCTGCCCTGGTTACCCTGTAGGTACAATGCCATTACTGGTGAATGGGTGCAGGACCAAGTCTTCATCAAGATGTCTGCCCAGGTAACAACAGTACTATCACAGTTGCTTGTTAGATTAACCATGAAGTGTGCTTTTCACATTAGTGAGATTAGTTGACTTGTCGTTTCTGACTGTTGTTCTTTTACAGCCCTTTGGAAAAGGCGCCATGAGAGAGTGTTTCCGAACGTAAGTATTGTGAAGTTTTACTCTTGAGCATGTTCATACACTCCTTCCATAGCAGATCAGGGCACAGTATTCCCGTTTTGGAGGTTTTGTATTAGGGTATGGCTTCCTGTTCTGGGTGACGTGGAAACAGTTACAGAGAATCTACTGCAGAAAAGCTGCAGTATCATGACTCCTTTCATAACACACTGTCTTGAGTAAAGTTTTTGGCTAGTTTGTACTGGTTAATCTTCATCTCGGGTAAATAGACACGGTCACAGCGTGACTTCCTTATTACTGTGGTTTACAGTTGTTGTTCTCAATCGGCAACTGTGTGACGCTATGTTTCATTGCTTTGCAGAAAAAAGCTGTCAAACTTCTCCCATAGCTTCAACTGGAAATCAGCATCGAACTACGTGGCTAAGCGGTACATGGAGACCGTGGACAGAGATGTTTATTTTGAGGATGTTCGGTTACAAATGGAGGCCAAATTATGGGGTGAGGAGTATAATCGCCACAGGCCACCAAAGCAGGTAATGTTTTTGTTTTTTGTTTTGTTAGGCTCCTAGTTTCTTGTTGAACACCCCCCCCCCCTTCAGAAAGCAAGCTGGTGTGTTTGTGTCTTCACGTTATAGGTTGACATTATGCAGATGTGTGTTGTGGAAATATCTTCACGCCCAGGGAAACCGCTTTTCCACCTGGAGCATTACATCGAAGGCCAGTACATCAAGTACAACTCGAACTCTGGCTTTGTGAGGGACGACAACATACGTCTTACACCTCAGGTATAATGTCCTATCACGCACAAAATATAGCTGCCACCGAAAGTGATCTGTAATTCACACGTCTCACGAGCCGGTGTTCACGCAACAATTCTGTGGTCTTAGGCTTTCAGTCACTTTACGTTTGAGCGCTCAGGGCACCAGCTGATAGTTGTGGACATTCAGGGTGTTGGAGACCTCTACACAGACCCTCAGATCCACACAGAGAAGGGCACTGACTTTGGTGATGGAAATTTGGGTAATTATCTATGTCTTTCTCTTCAGTACAAACACTCGTGGATGGTCTATCTGGAGTCTACAACAAAGAGTTAAAGTGCACCTATTATGGTTTTGCAACGTGCCTAATTTTGTTTTAAAGGTCTCATACGATAGATTTACACGCATCCGCGGTCAAAAAACACTTTAACGTGCTCATAATTTAAACTGCAGTGTTACCTTTTTTCCCCTCAATGTCACAAACGACTCGTTCAATGATCCGTTCTAAAGGATTCATTCTAAACTCCTCCTTTCAGAGAGCATACTCTGCTCTGATTGGTCAGATTTCCCAATCTGTTGTGATTGGTCTACCGCTGTCAGTGTGTGTCGAAAAGGAAACGCCCACTACAATAACGAGTTTCAGCTCCGTCTGTTTGCGAGCAGCCGATGAAGACCAGAGGCAGGGTTTTTGTTACAAACCTACGTAGGTTAGTACAGGAAGTAAGTCTGGAATTACGAACGGCTATTCAGAATCGGTTCCTTCTTTTGGGAGTCAATGGCTCACTATCAGCTCTATAACACACTACATGAAAGGTAATATCTGAAAAACCATAATAATTGCACTTTAATATCTGGTTCACTTCTGACAGAAAGGAGTATACGAGGACTTGTTTCTGATGTTCTCTTTCTCAGCATGACAATGTATCTGTCTTTAAGGCGTACGGGGCATGGCCCTGTTCTTCCACTCTCATCTGTGTAACAAGATCTGTAAGAGTATGGGCCTCACACCTTTTGACCTGGCTCCTGCAGAAAGCGCTCAGCTGGACTACACCAACAAGCTTCTGGTTAGTTTATCGCATACCGTTCGTGCCATCTGTTAGGGTCCAGCCTTTAAGAGAGCTTAATCATTAATAACAATTTCAACAGATAAACCATCTAAAGATAGCCAGGAGAAAGAAAAACAAGACCGTGGACTAAAACCAGTCACAACATGTACTTGTCCAGTACAGTACTTGTCTGTCCATTCCAAAAAAACTAAACGCACCATCTTGCACTAGTGTTCAGGAAAATGAATCTTGGCATGTATTTCAGGGGTGTGGCTTTGGAGTGAACTGTGAAGGAATTGCCTGGATTTTAAACACCTAGCTTTAGCTAACCTACTTAAAAAATTTTTTTAGCCGTGTTTTGAAACAGACACCTGAATTTTCGTTCATTCATTCACTTTTGATGAAAATTCACGGGCTGTGTTGTTTTCTTAACGGGTTAGCAGTCAGCCAAGACCGTACTCCGTGGATCCGAGGAGCACTGTGGCTCTCCCAGGGTGCGGACTACGTCTCTCAGCCGTGGACCCCTTCTCCTCTCTCGTCTCTCGGAGACTTCTTCTGCTGACGAGAACATGAGCGACGCAGACTCCGTTCCCTGTTCACCCCTGAGCCTGGGCGCCTTCGCAAGCCGCTCCCCTTTGGGTAAAGTCTCCGACGAAAGGATGTGTGATTAGTCTGTGCTTCTCGTTCTACACATTTAATCTTGCATTGTTTTATTGTTAAGTATATCAAGGTTTCACTATCACTGTTTAGAAAGTTCCCTAATACTGGATTAAACTGTTATTACCATTGAAACCGTAAAGGTGGTTTTGGTCTTTGCAGGTTGGTCAGGCATGCATGAAACAGATGATGTGGACAGAAACAACTGGAATCGAAAGGTTAGGGTTTTAAATAATAATAAAAAAAAGGTTTCTTTTTAAACAAGCAAATTAGTGTAGTAGAGTCATAAGACCTGAAATCATATTTCATTCCCAGGACTCAGAGAGTGGAGGAGACAGCGGTTACCCAAGTGAAAAACGCAGCGAAGGAGACCCCGGAGAACACCATGACATGAGGGTACTTCTTTTTCTTTAGTTTTCCACCTGTGCAGCATCATACAAGCAATATTTACTTAACATTCTAAATAAAAGAAAGCTCACGAAGATGTGATTTTGTTTAATTTAATAGGCATTGTTAATTTGTAATAATATTTATCCCTTTACTGTATGGTGTTGCCATATGGCAATAATTAATTTATCTCCATTTTTTTTGATAGGCGTCAATACAAAACTACAAAAAAAAAAGAGGAATCTTTAATTTTGAGGGCCCTCAAAATTGGATAACTTGTTCAATATTTAGGCAAAACTACTTAAATGGGGAAAAAAAAAATGTAAACACTATCTGTTAACATTTATTTATTTTTTTGTCCTTTAAACAAGTTTATATATTTTGAGTCTTCTGTCAAATTGTAAAATGTAATTGTTGCCATATGGCAACAACATGCGATAGTGGATCTGTGGATGTGCATTCATGAATTGAAATGGGCCTACATAGTAAAAAAGACACGAGGCTTCTCAAATATTATGTTTTTTCACATTCAAAGTAAGAAAAACATCTTGCAATTGCACTTTTTTTTTTTTTCTTTCATTTTTTGTTTCAAGAGAAAGAAGTAAAAAGATACTTCACCCAAAGCATGTATGGATCTAATGTATTTTGAGAGAGTAAATCCACTACTGTAATTCCTTTCTAGAAGATATAAATTTACATGCTTACTAGGTGGTGTAAAAAAAACAAAACACTCCTCTGCAACCTATAGTCTGGAAAATGCAGTAATTGGAATTGTAATCTCATATATTTTTGACCACCATTGCACGTTGTTGCCATACGGCAACAATTTACCAACTATTCTTCTCCAAAAAATTTTTGTAATATATTTTTATTACTTGAACTAATTCAAGTAAAAAAAAACAAAACTTTTTTTTAATGTGAATGTAATAAATCTTGCAGTAGAGGGTTAAGTGTATTAAACACCTCTAGTAATGAAAGATACCATTTTGGATTCTTCACATCTATGATAGTGGGTTTTATATGTCACCATGCAGGTTCGACCTTTGTACAACAGACATTACTCTGAATCGGATGAAGACAGTGTCCGTCGGGTAAATACCACCTAATTCAGTTCCCCACTCGAGTCCTAATCAAATAATCACATAACACACTCCTTTATGTGTTCCTCACCTCACACTTTCTCCATCTTTCCACAACCTGCATTTACAATACTCTCCAATGTTGATCACTCTCCCCTTCCTCTCACCTTTCTCAGCATAAACTGGTGGGTAACGCCAGCAAGCTCTCCGTTACTTTAAACCTCCCTGAATCTCAGACGGTGATTTCCTGCATGCACCACGTTTAGGCTTGCCGTCTGGTTTGAACATCAGTATTGTTTGTGAACCAATAAGACAGATTGGCCTCGGGTCTTCCCTTGCGTCTTGGTACTCCAATGCATGCTGCTAGATGATGTTTTTAATAAATGAATAATTCATGAGCATTCAGTTCCCAAAGACAGAAGCATAGCCATGTTTTTAGTTTAAATGTCCTTGACATTTGAAGATTTTTGATCTTGCTGTGCTGCATGTAAATTTGCTGCTTATTGAAAAGAGGCCCTCGTGTGCCTTTAGAATTAAGAGACTTGCTAGTGTATCACCACTCCCTTCATTTCTCTAAATGTAATCATGTTCACGTTCTCGTCTTCCGTGTCTGTTTGAAATCAGCATGCATTCCCGTAAAACGGCGAACTGATCATTCCATCTCCGGGTCACACTAAATATCTTCTTAAAAGGTCTGCCACTTGGAATTGCAAATCGGTTCGTACCTGTTGTGATGAGTTGGCTGAAACTTGAACTGAAAAGGAAACAACCTCATCTTAGTTACAAAGACTGGATAATCTCAGCGCTAGTACTCTTGGGGAAATAAACATATACGGTTAATATAGAAGTAGTTCTGCAAGCATAGTCAAAATGAGCATTTTTAGATATGATTTTTTTTCCATTAATCCTCCTCTTGATCTAAACTGCCAGATCTCACTCTTATTAAAAACAATCCTTGGAGCAAAAAAAGGTTATGCTTATTTTCTCCCAATCTGACGTGCTGGTGTGGTGGTGGTGGTGGTGGTGGTGGTGTGTTGTTTTTTTTTGTTTGTTTATTTGTCTAGTAACTGAGGTTGATGGTTTTTGCCTTTTCAACAATGCAGAAATATTGCACAAGCTGTCCAAACTCTGCACTCTTCTTTTATTCTTTATTCCATCGTTGTTCTTTTATATATGTGTTTGTTCTACCCATCAGCTGACCGAGGAAAAATGGAGTTTCTTCCATTCGTCCCGTGCTCACGTTCACAGGCCGTCGTGTGTGGCAGTAGAGGTGGAGAGGCTGAATTCGCAGTTTCTTGAAAGGAAAATCGGCAAATCCATCCTGGGCAAGGTAGAGTACCTTTTCATCCACTATATATCAATCAATCAATTTATTTATAGAACACAATGAAAACAACAGTGGGTGACCAGTGTGCTGTACAACCATAATAAAAGGAACATCACAAAAATACATCAATACAGCTCTGCTGTACAAACCGCAATGCAAGAGAAAGAGATGCATCAAAGCACAAATTTACACCTTCAGACTCTAAGAGCAATTGTAAGCTTGGACTTTGATTTCAATTCTGATTCTGTCAGTTTCTCTAATGGATATCGGTAAACTATTTCACAACTCGGTCGCCCTTCGACCTCAGTCTAGACCTAGGAACCATCAGTAATCTCTGAGATGACCTTAGACATCTAACAGATGTATTTGCACTCAAATGGTAAATAGTCTGCACTTATATAGCGCTTTTTGGAACCTTAGCGGTTCTACAAAGCGCTTTTCACTGTTTCTCATTCACCCATTCTCTCTCTCTCACACACACACACACACACACACACACACCAATGGTACCAGAGCTAACTTGTCATGAGGAGCAAGGGGTTCAGTGTCTTGCCCAAGGACACTTCGGCATGTGGAGTCACGTGGGCCGGGAATCGAACCGCCAACCCTACGATTAGTGGACACCCCGCTCTACCACCTGAGCAAATTTTAAATCCCCATTTAAAATCGATTCTGTATCGGACCGTCAGCCAGTTCAAAGAGAATATGACGGCTAATGTGTTCATATTTATGGGTACGAGTCAAAAGTCTAGCAGCTGAATTTTGAACACTTTGTGAAGTATTAATGTAAGATTGGCTTATCTATCTATCTATCTATCTACATATATATTAATTATATAAAATGAGTTGCAGTAGTCGTGTTGAGATGAAAGAAAAGCATGCATCACTCTCTCAAACTCTACAAAGGAAAAAAAAATCTCCTAACCTTGGGTAGGAATCCTAACCTGCAAAAAACTAGATTTAACTACTGCATTTGTCAAATATCAGTGCAGAATCGAATACGAGGGTTTTCACAGAGAGTTTAACATAAGATGCCAAATCTCCCAAATCAAACCCTCTCTCTCCGTCTCTCTCTCTAGAGAGTTACATTGTTTATTCATAAACTTGTGTGTTTATCCCACTGTTTTCTCTTAGTCTGATGGGAAATGAAGTGTGCTACCTACCCGGGACATAAGTGCCTCTGAAGTGGTTATTTTCAGCCGTACTAGATCGATCAATATGTATGTGGGCATGTTAGGGTTTTTATTTATTTATTTGTATTTTTTAACAGCTTTGTTATCTGGTGAAAATAAGAAAATAGGTAGTCTGATAGTTATAGCTGCATTTCTACACTATTTTTATTTAGTTGCGTGTAGGCTTGTGAGATAATTACTTGGGTTATCACAAGATTTTTATTTGTATACCATGTATGTTAATAGCGTACGAGTTGGGAAATCCATGTTGGAGCTACAGTGGATGTTAAAGTCTGCTTCCACACCGTCAGGTACATCTAGCCATGGTCCGATACCACGAAGCAGGTCGGTTCTGTGAAAAAGATGCCCCATGGGACCAAGATTCTGCTGTGTATCACCTACAGAGGGCTGCTATGTGCGGCGAATTGGAGGCTGTTGTAGCACTTGGTCAGTTATATCTGCAGCTGCCACATCACGTTCTACCTGAGATTGAACTGCAGGTACGTTTGCTGTTTCATTCGGATTTTATTATTCCTCTAAAGCTCTTAACTAAATGAACTTGCTTTCTAAATTAAATAACTTTCTGTATGCGTCACTGGACTGGGAAAACAGGACAATGAAGAGAACAGAAAGAAAGGCTTCCATCTGTTACTTCAGGCTGCTGAGGCTGGAGACAGACCCAGTATGATTTTAGTCGCCAGAGCATTTGATACAGGAGTCAACCTCCCGCCTAATAGGTACAAAATAATAATGTCTATTTTAATATTTCTAACATTAACTACACCCAAAGATCAAATCAGTCTCGTGTTAGAAGAAGAATTATATTCTGCCTTGATGCGTTTAGCCACACCGCCATCGGACAGGTTTTCCCAGACCACCACACGTTTAATGAAGAAGTAGGGAATGGCTTAAGCTGTAAATAGCGGACGATTTACCTTTCATTGTATCTACGTTGTGCAGGACTCAGGACTGGGAGGAAGCGGTGCAGTGGTATGAGAGTGCACTAAACATGACCGATTATGATGAGGGAGGAGAGTTTGACGGCATGCAGGACGAACCACGCTATCTCCTCCTAGCTCGTCTAGCCGAGATGTACCAAGAGGGAAGTTTCGGCCTTGCTGCAAATCCTCAGAGAGCGGGTATGTGTGGAAATGCAATTTAACAAACAGCTAAGGTTTGTTATTATTTAATTCTGTTCTGTCTTAATGGATGGATGTTTAGACTTAGTGTTCTTTCACTGTCTTAAAAGCAATTTCTATTAAAACAATGGGTCTCAACCAGGGGGGGCAGAGAGATCATAAAGGGGCATCATTTGAGTACTCGGTGTATTTTATTGCTTTTCAAATAGAATGTGTATAAATGAAAAACCCCGCGTTCCCTCTCCCTCTGTGTTTTCTTTTTGCTGGGGAGAGGCGGAGCTTATCCTGTCTTTTATCTAGCTGTCAGTGCAGACCAGTGCTGCCAACTTAACCACTTTTCAGACCCCTTTAGCAGCTTGTTTTTTTGTTTTTTTTTGGCAAAAAAAAAAAAAAAGAAGAAGCATCTAGCGAATATTTTTTTTTTTTTTTTTTTTTTTTGGACAAACCTTAGTAACTTTCCAAATATCGCCAGTACTGTCCTGCAAGCGCGAGGTCTTGCTTTCCCGCTGCACTCTCACCTCTCTCTGCGTCTGCTCTGTTCAGTGAGCGGCCGAGAGCCGGAGATTTAACAACGTCACGGATAACGAGACGCGCCCTTCGTCCCAATTTACATCCTTCATATGCGAATGTTTTTAGACCGTAAGACGAATGTAATGCAACATGTAAAATAGTCCACATTATTACAACCTAGGTCTCTTGTTCAAAGCAGTCACAGTGTTCAGAAACGTTTTTCGTCATTCATGTTCCAGACCTGTCCGTTATATAGTTTTATAAAAGTCATTTTTAAAATGAAAAGTCATTTAAAAAAGTGCAAAATAAATCTAGCTATCTATCAAAAACAGATTATAGATTAGGTATATTATATATTATAGAATAGATAATCATTATACCTGGTCTCCTCCAATGGGGGGGCATGTCACATGATGGTGGAGCTGTAGTTACAAAAGGTTGAGAACCTCTGTGATAAAATTGACAGTCCAGTGGACAGAAATATATTCAGATGCACAGTGTTTTTGTGCAAGGATCTTCGAGATGTATGGTGTGACATCTCTGTTTTCTAGATACAGAAACAACATCCTTACATCGGTTTGTTTTTCTGTTCATTTATGTAGAAGTAAATATTTACATGTGGGAAAAAAAGTTTATTTAACATGCATGGAGTACTTTTCACGTTAAACATTCAAGATGTCTCTTGGTGAGATCTCATCACCAACTTACAAAGGAAAGTTAGATTAAACCCTGTCTGGCTTGATAAGTAAGCTTCTGCAGGCATGTTCACTAAGTCAGGGTTAGGGTACCATGAAGTAAATCACGGCTGACCATCCAGGCCACCTGGGTGTTGCACAGCACTACACACTGTGGTCAGTGTGCTCAGCGTTATGTTTGGAGAAATTATAACACTGCATATCAAAACACAAACCTGACTGTAAGCACGGTGGAGGCAGCATAATGCTGTCCGACCGTTTCGCTTCTTCAGGGCCCAAATGGATTGTAATTTCTGACGGTAATTTCCACTGAATTCCAAATGAACAAGAAATGTCAGCACATCCGTGAAAGCATGAAGCTCATGCACCCTGAAAACACAAAAACGGGGGGTGGAAAAAAAAGAATCCGGCGGAAATGCCCGGTCACTGAAGGGGAAAGGATGTGGGACATGAAAAGCGCATTTGCGGTTACTTTAAATTCCTGTCCACGTTATTTAAGTGCACTTTGACCTGTGAATTCCCAGGCCTCAGTCTTGTGAGCAGAGCCAGTAGACAACAAGAATGCGAGACTATCGTCTCTTTGGTTGGTAACAAAAACGGAGGAGCTACTTATTATTCATTTGTGGCCACACCAGACTTTTGCAGAGCTTTTTGTACCGTTGTTTGGTGAATATCTTTGGGGAAAATTGCCATCTCATGCATCAACATGCACCACCTGCTAAGGTTTTCTTGTTTGCGCCTCTGGTCTGTATTTTCAAACTGAAAAATCAGATCTTTTTTCTTCCATTTATAATTTTCATTGTTCATACCATTTTAGTGAAGAAAGGCCACTGTCAAAGATCACTTGATGTTTGTACTCATAAAAGCTTACACTGCAAAAACTGACATCTTAGCAAGGGAAAATATCTTGCATATCATTTCCATAAACCAAATATTTTTGGTTTTTATATATTTATATATTTTTTTATTATTATTTATAATATATATATTTTAAACTAATTTCAGGATCGAACTAGTCTTGTTCTAATGGCAGATAATTTTGCTCCTCTTAAGCATTTATTAGATGCTTAAGAAAGAAGCAACAGTATCTGCCAATAGATAGATAGAAAATGTCAATCTTAATATAAGTAAAAATGTCTCGGAATAGGTTTAATAATTTTTTGTTGTTTATTGTAATCTTAATAAAGGAAATCCTAGATAAATGTGACAATATTGTACATGGTCAAATATGATATTTTTTGTTCTAGTTCATGCATTAAATATAAAAGAGCTCTTGAGGTATTTTTTTCACCTGCAATTAATTGAATCAGTACTTTCATATATAAATAATATTTTACAGTTAAGGAGATTATAATCAACAATTAAATTTTTTTTTTTTTAAATGATCATTTAAAGATGAACCTACTGAGGTTTGACGCACCCAAACGACCTGTCCTTTCTCCATAGGCGAGCTCTTCACTGAAGCAGCTGATGCCGCCATGGAGGCGATGAAGGGCAGACTGGCTAATCAGTACTACATGAAAGCTGAGGAAGCTTGGTCTGCAATGGAAGAGTAAAGGAATTGATTTTAACTTGCAGGACTGTTAACGTTGTGCATTTCTGCGTGAAATATGTTTACATGCTCTTTTACAGCATCTCTCAGTGTGCTGTGCTATCTGGTTTTATATGGGGGTGTCCTAAAGCATGCGCACACATGCCTTTGTGAACGTTTGGGTTCTCTTATAAGCTGGTCAGTAGTTCATACTACTGCATACAGAAGTGAAAGGAAGTGGAAAAATGTCTGCATTTAAAGGTATCGAGACTACAGGTTAGCATCATGTCTCTTAGCAATGGCAGTGACATCATCACTTCATGGTCTAAAAGTATCATACCTTGTATGATGATGATGATGATGATGATGATAATAATAGTCAGAAGATGATTAATCAGAACTATATACTGTATACTCTGCAAATCTGTGTGTATTAGTTCTTTCAGTTTCATATTTGATGAATGCATGTTTTGTGTGTCGTGAGTATTGTGGTATTTCACAAAGTACAATTTCTTTACTAGGAACATGACCTAAATCCAATTGTCTAGACTATACAACCCTTTATTTGTGTTATTCAGCACACACACACATTGGCCTGTGTGATTTCGACATATCTGACAAAATCAAAACGCCCCTTGGAAAGCACTAGCGACAATGGATAGAGGTAAAGTGAGTGATGTAACTGTCTTTGCTATATTGCTGTCTCGTGGTCTGCCTTTCTTGATTGTAATACATTTAATTGATCAAAAAACAAAACCGGTTTGGGTTCATTTAGCTTGTTTTTATCTACCTTTTACGCTGAAGACAAATTTGTGAATTTTGTTTACAAGAATAAAAACTTGTACAATAAAAATACAAGTGTGAACAAGTTTGGTACAGATGCTGTGTGTGTGTGAGTGCTACTTGTATTGTGTACATCTACAGAAGTGTTATTGAGTGCGGTAATTTTGCATGATCAAAGTTACAGGATAAAGAAGTTTAAAGTGAAGACAAAATAGTTAACACAAGGGCAATTAAATGAGTGTATCTCAGTGTATCATGAGTGTATCTGTGTCTACTGGCAAGTAAGTACTGCCTGGCAGTTTTATACAGTAACATACAGAATAACAGCAATTTTAACATGATCTAATGTATAATGCAGTGATGCACTATATGGCCAAAGGTTTGTGGACACTCGTATTTGCCTTTTGAAAATCTCATTCCAGATTTAGTCCTCCTTTGCTGGTATAATAACCTCCACTCTTCTGGGAAGGCTTTCCACTAGATTTTGGGGATTTGTGCTCATTCAGTGCTCACGCGAGAATATTAATAAGGACAGACGCTGATTGGGTGCAGTCAGTGTTTCAGTTCATCCCAAAGGTGTTCAGTGCAGATGAGGTCAGGGCTCTGTGCAGGTCACGCGAGTGTTTTTGGAATGAGACGTTCAGGCGTACGGATACTTTTGGTCAGGTCGTGTCGACAAATTAAAGTGTTGACTCTTCCCTCTAAGGGGTCTGGTGGACCCAAAGCGTTTAAACAAAATTCCTCCTACAGTTTAAAAGCTCCATTGGTTTTTTGTTGTTTTTTCTTTTAATTTGTCACATGTACATATGTATCTTTTGTGTTAATGATTGTCTTGCCTTTTGTGCAAAAATGTTTTACAGCGCCCAGATTGTGCATTTGCTGCTGTAGCACTTTTAGTTGGGTGAAATACCAGCAGTCGATGATTTCTGAAGTAAAAGTATGGCTTTTGTTGAACTTCTGAGGTAAATAAATGACAAATTCCTGAGCATGTGCATTCTGTTGGTGAGATTAAACAAAACAAAGGCTTGATGCTTTCTCCCTGTTAATCATTAGCACTGCATATTTAATTACTAGTCAAAGCACGGTGGTGGGTGGGGGGGTAGGGTCTGATTTCAAAACAGGGTGAAATCAATCAGACCCTACCATAGGTCATGTGGCTTTGAGTGAACATGCTGGATTTCAGCTCCTGTCTCTTCGGGACTCTTTGTGTTGGTAACCTATCCTGCCAGTACAATTAAAAAGAAATCTTCAGAACTATTTGTCAAAGTTTGCAGTGATCATGCACACACACTGACACTAATTCACACCTAGGGGAAATTTAATATTGGCCAGTTCACTTAATAAGCCCGGTTACAACCTTCTCTGTTGATCCCTCAGAGCCCAATGAGCGTACCTTGGTCCATTAAGGAGAAGATCTTACCCCCACGCAGCTCCAAGAGCTGACAGAGGTAGTGGACCGGTTCGCCGACATCTTCTCGTCCACCCCAGGGCTGACCCATCTGGTCCAGCACGAGATCAAAACACCGCCAGGATGTGGTGGTCAGACAGTAGCCCTACCGTGTACCGGAGGCTCGCCTTCAAGCTATTTAGGAGGAAGTCAGATGGATGCTACGGGATAGGATCATCAAGGAGTCGATGGCAGGTATTAAGTATAAATACCATTAATCTGGAAAAAAAAGAATCTATCAGTTTTGGTGTCTATTGATGTTATTTTCAATTCCCATGGTTCTACTCACAGGATTAATCACACACTTGATTTATTCTGAGGTTTGGCATTAATGTGAGCAAGGACGTTACAGATCCAATCACAGCCGCAGCATAGACAACCTGCCACAAGTGAATTATGCGTTGTACCATGAGGAGACAGAGTTCAACTTGACCTAATGACTGATGGGTTAAATATAAATCTGAGCTTCACCTTGCATAATGTAGTCTCTCATATGAAAAAAAAAAAATCAATCATTACAAAATCTGTTCTATGGTACAGTGAAGAATTGGACAAATGTCTCAACAAGGTGAGTTAAGAGGACCAAAAATGAGCTGCAAGTCTTCTTCAAAGCATGGACACAATCTCGAAATAATTGTCATCAGACCCTTGTTTCAGCCATTAGTTTCTAATTTGACACGATATTTAAATGAATAAATGATTGGGCCGTTTCCAGTGAAACCAGGACTTCAATGGTTTATCACATAAAACACAGACATTTTTATCCATACAAATGCATTTGAAAAAAAAATCCCCAAATAATGCATATACTATTCCTACATGATGCTGGGAATCTATTGCTTTTAAAATGTCTAGATTACACTATTCATATGTAACATTCACCTAGTTTGTCTAGTTCACCTTCCTTACCAAGAAAAGAAAGTACAACATTTACATGAACTAAAACACATTAAGTTTGGCTTGACTACAAAGTCTTATTTGTAACGATCCAAATTGTTTTCCTTCAAAGATTTTTCTGATGTCCTGAAGCATCCCGGTCCATCCTGAGCACTTCACTCATCTTATACACTGTTAATCCTGATTACCCACAATTCAGACAATGAAGTATTTTCGTTCTTAACCCCTGGGACAGTGTTTCAAAAAACATTAGAAACACGATGTTTTTTAATCCAGATTTTATTATTATTATTTGTGTGTTTGTTTGTCTGTCCTTGATTTGTAGTAAATCAGTTACTTGGGGAATACACAGGGTGTTCCAAAAGGCTCCATACATAAGAGAGTACGTTTGCCAGCACCACGTCGGTTGTGCCTTCGTCAGTGGATATTCATGGACGCCCACTTCTCGGTTGGTCCGTAGTCTGTTTGAATTTGTTAATAAGTTTGGCAACAATGTCGTTCGTGTGCGTGATGTGCTTGCCATGTTTCCTATTAAAGTCCATCGCAACAGCTTCCCGATCCAGCCATGAGAATGATTTCGATATGTTCTTCTTAAAAAATATTGTAAGCATGAAAAATCTTGGAAGCTTTGTTTTGACAATGTAAATCCTTATTGAAAAGTCCATTATAACTCAGTAGGGACTTGGTCTATGGATCTGTGGTCCTGATGTCTTCTACTTGGTCCCCAGATATTCTGTTGTACACAAAAGAGAGTCATATTTATAGCATTAGAAACATCACAAAAGGAACACATCTAACACAAAAGAGGATACATCTAAACTAACCAATCCTAGTTGTTGGTTATTTTTTTTCTTCAAATTGATTTAAGTCCAGAGAATCTGCTTAAATTTGGTCATTTGAAATAGTACCACTTTTAAAGCCAGAAAACAATGAAGCAACAGCAGCTGCTGTTTAATAGCACGTGGCCCCCCCGCATTTCATTAAAATTGCATATCGACACTCCATGTACTTAGAATAGAGCTTAACAGCTCACCAGTTGGTATTAATGTAATTATTTGTTGTACAGCAAAGTGCAATACTACATGCAATTGGACTACATACAAATATACAACATTTTAAAGTATCTTCCTTCTGGACAACCCTTTCTCCTGAGGCCGAATGTCACCCCAGTTAGGAGGAGGTTGATGTGAACTGCTAAGATTTCATATAAATTTCCGAAAGAAATTATCGGGATGGTTTCTAGACCTAATCCTGGGTACGAAAAAAAGTACATTGATGTCTACTATAAGTATATGTACCAAATATTGAGTGCATAAATCACAATACTTTTCAGAACGTCGACGTTTCTGTGTTATAAATTCTTCATTTGAATATTTTGAGATACTGGATTTTCGATTTCCGTGAGCTGTAAGCCGTAACCGTCAAGATTAAAACAAAAAAAAAGGCTTGAAATATTTTTCACTTTAAGTGTAACGAATCTAGAATATATGAATGTTCCACTTTTTGAATTAAATTACGAAAATAAAATGAACTTTTGCACGATATTCTAATTTTTTTAGGTTGCACCTGTATACTAATGAATAATTTGAAATGAAATGAAATGAAACATTTCCTGGAGCAAAGTCTCCGCAGTGGGCGGGGCTGCAGGGCCGGAGTTCTTCACACCCTCATCTGAACCAAAAATATTAAAACATGATTCATGCCGATATTGTTTTACTATTTGCACCATCTAATTGTGTGCAGGGAACATCTTTATTGTTTTGTTACACATTTTACAGACTATATGATGTCGGTGGGTTGTTTTTTTTTGGTTTTTTTTGCTTGTTTGTTTGTTTTTGTTTTGTTTTACACGTGACTTACACGTGAGGTTTAAATCCTTGCTTACCAAGTTGGAGCACAGCAACAGCTGTACTTTTTCCTCCACTTTCTGTCTTATCTGTAAGCAATCCAAATTAAGCTGCTTTATTTAGACCTCAGAAAATATTTTAAAAGCCTAAACTAGAATTGCAATGCGAAACTCTCCGAGATAAAGAGGCGCTACATGGATATTATTAAAAGTGTAAACAAAGCGAAAAGAACAATAATTAAAATATAGTCAAGAATATTAAAGCATCTGAGTAAACACAAAACGCTTGTTCAAGGACAATTCTCATGAGGGAAAGTTTTTGCCATGGCTACTGCCAAATTACCAAATGGTTTGAAACTGGAATGTAAAATGTCTCACTTAAATATTTACACCTTTGATATCATGACACTAACTGGGGTCACGTATATATTTATACCTAGTCTTTGGCTTTGACTTCATACTTAAGCATCTCTAAATACACTGTTCAACATAGTGTGAGGTAAATTTGCATTATAAATATCTTAAAACCATACGAATAGTCAGAGGTAATTCTATATTTCGATTGGCTCAATGTCATTGTGTGATGTCAGAGTACGTTTGGCAGTATGAAATGTCAGTACATGTTAGGACATCATTATAAGTACTGTCAGGGATATATTTTGCCTGCTCGTGAAATATTATTATTATTATTATTATTATTAGGACAGGGACACTGACTGGAGTTGGATGTTGTCATTTAAATGATCCTTACCAGGCATGGAGCTGCAATTTTGGTCCTCTGAAAGTGCAGCCATCCCTGGAAGCTCTATCTGCTGAACATCAAGCAAGCAGTAATGTGATACACTGTGGTGTCGTGTAGGTAGTATATGAATCAACATCGTAATACTTAAACACTTGTTATACCTGGTCCTGAGTGCTGGGAGTGAATATCTGCTCCTGGTGGTACACGTGGGAGGATGGGTTAGGGTGTGGCGGGTCACCAGCTTCAACGCACGGTCCAGAGCAGGAAAAAGAGTCCCAGCTGGGGTAATACGGCTGTGGCAGGAGGAGAAGAAACAAGCAGGGTTTGAGTTATGTTTAAGAGACCTAACTAGGATAATCAGTTAACTTCCTCTGTAGAACGCTTTAATGTAGAGATGTAATACTGTATAGTAATACAGCGTGAGAGAAAAGACATCAATGATTCTGTTATTAAATGCAAATTCAAGATTCATATAAAAACATCATTTCTGAACGTAAACAGTCCTACAATTAGAATGAAAACGGTCTTATACCTGGGCAGGCAGGCTGTAGTACGCCTGGTCCTGAGTGCTGGGGGTCAAGTCCTGTTCCTGGTGGCACACGTGGGGCGCAGAGACAACGTGTTGGACATCACCATCCTCAATGCACGGTCCAGAGTTGGACGAATCCCAGCTTGCGTAATACGGCTGTGGAAGGAAGGGAAGAAATAAATAGGGTTTGGGTTACGCTTTAAAGACCTAAGTAAACAATCAATTATATCAGTCTGTAGAACTCTTTAATGTAGGGATGTAATACAGGGTGAGAGAAAAGACATAATTTATTCTGTTATTAAATGCAAATTCAAGATTGGCATAAAACATCATTTCTGAACATAATCAGTCCTACAATTAGAATAAAAACGGTCTTATACATGTACCTGGGCAGGCAGGCTGTAATACACTTGGCCCTGAGTGCTGGGGGTGAACTGCTGTTCCTGGTGGTACACGTGGGGGGCAGGGACAAGGTTCTGGACATCACCATCCTCAAACCACGGTTCAGAGCTCGACGAATCCCAACTTGCGCAATACGGCTGTGGCAGGAGGGGAAGAAACAAGCAGGGTTTGGGTTAGGCTTTAGAGAACTGAACATGACATTCAATTAACTTCCTCTGCAGATGTAATGCACCATGAGAGAAAAGACATAAATGATTCTGTTATAAAAATGCAAATTGAAGATTCATATGAAAACATAATTTCTGAACTTAAACAGTCCTACAATTAGAATAAAAACGGTCTTATACCTGGGCAGGCAGGCTGTAGTACACCTGGCCCAGTGTGCTGGGGGAAAAGTCCTGTTCCTGGTTGTACACATGGGGGGCAGGGACAAGGTGCTGGACGTCACCATCCTCAACCAACGGTTCAGAGCTTGACGAATCCCAACTTGCATAATACGGCTGTGGCAGGAGGAGAAGAAACAAGCAGGGTTTGGGTAAATCTTTAGAGACCTGAACACGACATTCAATTAACTCCCTCTGTAGAACTCTTTAATGTAGAGATGTAATACTGTATAGTAATACAGCATGAGAGTAAAGACATAAATGATTCTGTTATTAAATGCAAATTGAAGATTCATATAAAAACATAATTTCTGAACATAAACAGTCCTACAATTAGAATAAAAACAGTCTTATACCTGGGCAGGCAGGCTGTAGTACGCCTGGTCCTGAGTGCTGGGGGTCAAGTCCTGTTCCTGGTGGTACACGTGGGGTACGGAGAGAACGTGTTGGACATCACCATCCTCAGCCCACGGTTCAGAGTTGGTCGAATCCCAGCTTGCGTAATACGGCTGTTGCAGGAGGAGAAAAGACAAGCAGGGTTTGGGTTAGGCTTTAGAGACCTGAACACGACATTCAATTAACTCCCTCTGTAGAACTCTTTAATGTAGGGATGTAATACAGAGTGAGAGAAAAGACATAAGTAATTATGTTATTAAATGAAAATTCTATCTTGACATGAAAACATAATTTCTGAATATAAACAGTGCTACAATTAGAAGAAAAAAAACAACAACAGTCTTATACCTGGGCAGGCAGGCCGTAACACGCCTGGCACTGAGTGATGGGGGTGAAGTCCTGTTTCTGGGGGTACACATGGGGGTCAGGGACAAAGTGCTGGAAGTCACCAGCCTCAACCCACGGTCCAGAGTCGGACGAATCCCAGCTGGTGTAATGCGGCTGTGGCAGGAGAGGAAGAAATAAATAGGGGTAGGTTACACTTAAGAGACATAAATAGGAGTATCAATTCCCTTTACTGAACTCTTAATGAAGGCATGTATTATTGTAATAAATCATGAGAGAAAAGTCCATAAATGTGTGTGTGTGTGTATTGTATGTCTGATTACAAAATCAGGCTGTTTATCCCAGTCATCTTAGGCCTCATGTTAATGAGAAAAGATAACGAATTGATATGGGAGAGATTAGTCATTTAAAAAGTTGGCGTGCTGAGGGGAAAATCCTTATCTCCTTTACTAAGTTGCTCTATATGTTCAGATAGCCTTTTCACATGGTGCACAGTCACCACCGAAATGATTCACTCTCACACAGGTCTAGATATTTTACTTCGTGTACTACAAGGATGTATCGTTTATGTTCAGTCTTCGTGATTCGTGATTAAGGCTTGGGCGCCACCTCTTGGAGAGAACGCATATTGTCACAGAGATAGTGAATATTTCAATAACACTTGTCCTTCCTAACAATAAAACCCCATTTGAATAATTACCGTTAAGTTTTACAAAACGACGTTTCAACATCGCCGATTCACAACACTACTATGTCTGCTCAAAGCTTACCATTTCTTCAGAAGATGATATTCGTGCAGGGAAATGCTCAGATTAATGGTAAAGATGTTGAAAAGGTGAATAGAGATGTTCAGAGGTGTAAAAATTTGCTTAAGAGATGTGAGGTTTGCTGAAAGTATCCGATCGCAGGCGAGTTATGAGTTGGAATGCGTCAGAGGTTGGACTCTGTTTAAAAAAAAACACCGTGTGAGCATAATATTCTGTCTGCTCTAATATTCAAAAAACAACACCTAGCAAATCCCCCCCCCCCCCCCCCCCCATTACTTCACTATCGATTCGTGTAAACTCAAGACATTTAAGTCATTATCATGTGAGAAAGATCATATTTTCTGCAGTTTTCTGCACAACATAGTGACATGAAGGAAGTTATGAATGTTTAGATGCACATTCATGAAGTTTTCAGTAGTGGTGCTACTACACAAATGTGTTTAAAAATGCATCATTCACATTTCATATAGGTGTGTTCACACATAAACAAAACAATTTTGTGGCGGTGACTCAATAGTGTGTTAATTTCTAGATAATTAAACCTAAACTACTTAGCAAAACAGCAATTAAACCGTGCATTGATTTTGGCCTATGACATTTAATCAAAGCAGTTAGAATAACTCTTCTGTAATGGTATTTAACAGTGCAGATTACATTTATATCATATTTACTGTATTACATTCATGTGATATGTGATATGGTATCACATATAGTATACAGATTAGTGAAGTGTAAAAGCAGTAGTTTTTGAGTATACAGGGTGTCCCAAAAGTCTCCATACATAGGGGACCATGTACGTCTGCACCAGGTGTTCGTGGATGTCCACTTCTCTGTTGGTCTGAAACACTTCCAGTCTTTTTGACTGTATTAAAAAGTTTGACAACAGTGTCATGTGTGATGTTGTGCTTGCCATGTTATACATGGTTTCTTGTCATGTTAGAATTACAGCTAGAAAACATCATTAGTTTTACTGTTAGAGGATGGTATACCAGTTTGCCTGAATTTCTGATGCCCCATATACAAAACGATAAGAATTGAGAATAAAACTAGCTCTTCAAATCTGTCCGAATGTGTTTAATAGCAATTTATCAAACAGCTGTTGAACAAGCAGAACATAGACTTAAATACGACGTCTTTGACTTCCAGCAGTCAACTCCTCTCAAATCCACAGCCGTGACATCTGCAACTGTACGGTTCTTTGTCATAAATGCATCTGATTTAACTGTGAAAAAGGGAATAAAAAAGAGTGACAAAGTGGTTGATTAATTTATTTTCTAATTTTTAAAGGGGACAGAGGAGTGAGGACCTGCGTTGTTTTTTTGTTTAGTTTTTTTTTTAGTTTATTTTGTTTTGTATTTGTTTAGTTGTATTGATGTAATTGGTGCTATTGGTGCTAATAACGCCAAGGTCATGTTTTTGGTAGCTCTTTGGTCTCCATGATGCTGTAGGAACAGGTGTATTTATACTGAGTTTATGTGACACGTGCACACAGATGAACTTATTACATGAACTAACTAGCCTATACTGTGTGTACCAGTTTTTGCTGAATGCATTACATACACATGCTGTTTATTGTTATTCAAAAGTTACTTTCATAGTCATAGGACTCTTTTCCTGTATGGAGATCTAAAAGATTTTTTTTTTTTTTTTTTTTTTTTTAAATCTCATCAGTAAGAAGCAAGTTGCATCATGGGTCAGAATGTCAAACCCTAAGAAGAGACACATTCATTCATTGTTACTCATGAGTGAAGAGTCGAATAAAGCTAGTGGCAGTAGAGCTTTGGGAGCTTTGGGCCCAGATTTATTGTATTTGTAGCTGAACATGTCCTGAAGCTGTGTGCCAAATTTCACATCTTTTTACCACATGGTTCTATGGGCTGCCCTAGCCAAAATAATACAACCCCAATTCCGAAAAAGTTGGGACAGCATGGAAAGTGCTAATAAAAAGAAAGAAGAGTGATTTGTGAATGTACTTTGACTTATATTTAAACAAAACAACAAACCGATATCCTCTAATAATACTGTATTTACAGAAATGTAAATCTCAATAGAATTTAACTCTCTGTTTCACTCCGTTCCGCTCACCTCATGTGCGTTTTCCCTCCAGACAGGTGTGTGATGTGAAGAGCCTTTACAGGGATTCGGTGCTCCTTACATTGTGCTGTGCAGAAATCACATCCATTATTCAAAACGTCTTTAGTTCAAATGAATTCATTAAATATGCCTATGGTTATAAATAATGAAATGAGTAAATGCAGCTAAAAAATATATGTACAATCTAAAAATGTTCAATAATTGAATTAATAAATAACACAGGATTTATTATAATAAAATATTATAATTATAAAATATTTTTTATTTCATAATGCCCTTTTTCATTATTCATTAAACAGAGCTTGATCATGTGGAATGTCATGACGAACATACTTTTAAAAGAATTGAAATAACAGCAGCTACAAAAAAATATTAATGTCTACATTTGGGATTTACTTCCATAACAGTTTTATCCATGAAACTAGTAAATTAAATCAACATGATGATGATGATAATGATGATGATGGCATTAGACAAGCAGAAATAGCTATCAAATGTTGCTGTGTTGGTACTATATCAAGGGTGCACATGATGTACCTTTATATATATAAATTATTTCAGTAATAGGACATCTATTTTTTGAAGAAAACCATTCAATGCAGTACGGGTCATTTTGACCCCCTTTATGCATCTGTGAAGGTTTTTTTTTTTGGTTCAAGCATTGTAGGGTTAAATTTCAGAAATCTAAAAGGTGTGCTTCATACCTGACACCTACATGAACACTGTACAGTTGGTTGTGTGACTGTAAGTCATTTCCTTCAAATGCTATTGGAGTTAGAAACGTGTATAACAATGTCCTATGTAACTTTAGAGACGGTCCCTATATTTCCACATATGCGTGAATATCGAACGTCCAACGACAAGCCAACTTTATTCCAGTGATCTATTATATTGCTGCAGGTGGTATTTGTGAATAGGTTTTATTCATATCACAGTGTTCATTTGGGTGTTTCACAGATGAACAGTGTCATAATCAGAGCTGTGGTGTTATTTTTAATGACAGGACAAACAACACCACATAACATCAGTATACAGTAAGTATGAGGAAAATAAAGAGTTACATCACTGGTATGATGATAACTTTTGATCTGTTTGGAACAGGAAAGTCGAGAGAGAGAGAGAGAGAGAGAGAGAGAGAGAGTGTGTGTGTGTGTGTGGACAGTAAGTGCACTCCACCGCGCTGCATTGTGGGTAGAAAAAGCAGTCCGCTTTAGGCTCTGCTCCTCCCCACGTGTCTGTAGGAAGAGCCGGATTCAGAAACATGGTATCCGACACAGTCCTGCACTGCCAGCAATGAAGTTAACGTACACGGACGAGGACAGTGGAGAAAGTTGACGCACTGCGACAGAGAAGAGTCAAGTCTGTCTTAAACACCTCAGGTCTGAATGTGGACTTTTAACTGTTATCTAATAGAACCAGGATAGTAATGTCGGCCTGAAAACGTGCCGAGGCTTGCTTAGCTATCACGTCATGTAGCTAGCTAGCTAGCTAGCTAACTAGCTAACTTTCATACATAAGCTGGAAACGTTTGTAGCACCTAGCATGTAGTGTTCTCATTCATGATAATGGTCCAACGCGGATGTTCTCAGGGTTTTAGCTGGACCACCAGGAGGATTATCCTGAGGATCTTCACTCATAAGTAGTGGATTGAACAGCTTTAACACTGATATATGCGCGACTGTTTATAAAGCAGCACTGAGATTTCAGTAAGACTTCTTCTTGGATAACAAAATAAATAAACACTAGTAAATAAACCCTGACATGCAGGAGGATTTTGAGCAGGTTAAGTGATCTGGAGAAGAAAGAACAATAAAAGACACGGCTAGATGAAGTGAAGACAGTATTAGTGTGGTGTGTTAGCAGCCAGCTAGCTGTACAGTAGGCTTTACAAATCCTTTCGAGATGTTTATATTGACAGAGTTGTCTGACTTTGGCCTGATCCTGTTGTGTTTTGATCTTTTTTTCCCTATACTCTAAAAAGAAAGAGCAGTCTGTAGTGACTTGCTCAGGCTGATGTGCTAGCATTGGTGGTGTTTCATCCCCAAACAGCTGCGTTTAGGGTTTTTAAAGCTACACTTTATGACTCCAGCGGTTTATTCTATCTAGAACTGTAGTTTCACATTATAAACGGATCAGTTTGGCTTTAAGATACATTGCTGGTGTTTTAACGGAATGACAGTCACACTGATGACGTCATGATTGCATCAGCTATATTAAAGTGGCTTCCATCCATCTATCTATCTTCTGTAGCGGTTATCCTAGACAATCAGTACGTTTACATGGACAATAATAATCCGATATTAACCCGATTTAGATGATACTCTGATTAAGAAACTAGCATGCAAACAGCGATTTCTGATTAACTTAATCCGACTAATGTCCTACTCGAAGTAAACACAAATTGAATTAAGACATGTGGGGTACTCCTGTTTTAGTCGCATTATCGACGTGCATTATAGACTACGTTTACATGCTTAGCAGTAATCTAATTATCGACCTTATTCTGAATAAGACAATATTGTGATGAAGGTGTTTACATGAGTCGCTTTCGAATACTCCTTTCATGTTCAGGTTTTACATGTTATAGAACATAGGTTGATTAACAGCACTCGTCATTACGTCCCCGCGCCACGCCGTCCGACGTCCCCTCCAGAATTTCACGTATCGACATACAGTTGGTCTTCGTTATGGGACCGTATACAGTTCTGGGTGTTTTTATTTTTACGAAAGCTTCAAGTGCGGTTAATTATTTGTCACGCCGTACGTGCAAATAGACGACTGCTTGAAGCCGTGGGCTGCGTCCCAAACCACACCCTTGCACGTATTTCAGCTACTTTATAGACAGTATCTCGTCTATTATATAGGAGGCAAGTACGCGGTTTGGGACGCAGCCGTGCTCTCCTGTTTCCCGTCAAACGGTTGAGCACTGCCGCGTGTGTACATGTCCTGTCGCAAAATGCGGTGAAAACTCCCACACGACTTTAATAATGTGATTATTGGTGTATGTGATTGTGCCCTGCGATGGATTAGCACCCTAGGTTCCCCACGACCCTGAAGGATAAGCGGTGTAGAAGATGGATGGACTATTTATTTATTTATTTGTTTGTTTGTTTGTTTATTTATTTATTTATTTTTACAGCTTTGTGTTCTCGCAGTGTCCACAAGGGTTTCCTCGAGGTTCTCTGGTTTCCTCCCACCAACTTAAAACATGGTAGTTAATTAACTGGCTACTAAGTGTTAATCTAGTGTGTGTATGCGCGCATGGCACGCTGAGATGGACCAGTGTATCATCCAGGGTGTATTCCCAGCTCACGGCCGGTGTTCCTGGGATAGGCTCTGGGTCCACTGCAGCCTTGATCAGGATACAGTGTTACTGAAGAAGGATGAATGAGTAGTAGCTTTGTTTTAGGGATGTGTCCCTGCTGGCCTAATCGCTGGACCCATGTTAGATATGACACTTTCCAGTTTGGTTCTCTGACATGATGTGTGACGTTGACTGACAGATCTTGCACGTGAATGCAAGACAGCAGTTCTGTGTTCAGTTGAAAGTGCCTTGAAACGTGCAGCGTTATTCACCGTGTTGACGTATTTTCCACTGAAACAGTAAGTCAGGGCTTTTAAAATAGCCAAGTGAGTTAAGCCGTATTTAACAGTTAGTACCATGGATTTTTATCATGTCGGGGGCGGGACACTTCACACTTTAGAGAGCATTTGATTGGACGGAAAATCTGACGAGAAGCTGAAGTGCAGAGTGATGTCATCAAAACTGTTGATCCGTATTAGTGGTAGAGAGAGAGAGACTGTAAATTTTGAATGCGTACATCTTCTAAACGCGAATTTCGTCCTTGTTTTGGAGCGCACTAGCGTATAGATAACCTTAAGGCTGACGTATTCATACTAAAAGCCACAAAACGTCCATTTTGCCGTCATAGGGACTCGAAAGCGAAAGAATAAAAGACCTTTCCGAGCGTACTGTTGTGTAGTTGACTGTAGATTTGGCCTCTTTTCGAAAATATTTTCGAGCCCATGTTCCCGAGCACACGCACCGTATGATTTACACCAAAGTGTAGTCTTAGAAAATTAAAGTCTCAATGTTTACTCGTTCGAAATACTCTCTACAGTGAACAATAACTGCTTTTTCATAGGGACTACATTGCGATAATCAGAATGCCACAGCGGTGCTAACGTCTGCCGTTTTGTCTCCAGAAGTTGTTGCATGCTGTGCTGCGAGCGCTCCAGCGTTTCTGTGCTGCAACTTTCCTCCTCGTCCCTCCACGATGGCCAGCGGAGAGGAGGATGACCCCATTATACAAGAGGTCTGTTTCTGACCTGTCGTTTTTCTACAGAGAATGACAGCGGTGTTATTAAACTCGCCACAAACACTAACCACTGATTTCATTTGCTTTGTCCTCCTTTCTTGAAGATTGATGTGTACCTTGCCAAAAGTCTTTCAGACAAGCTGTATTTGTTCCAGGTAGGAATAGCAGTTAACATGCACTACGTCTAAGGCTTATTGTGTGTTTTTGTGGTGGTTTTTTTTTTACGGTGTAAGGTTACCGTGGTTGTGCTATATCCCAAATGTCTCCCGTTACAGTATCCTGTGCGTCCTGCTAATATGAACTATGACGACATGACTCATTTAACAGCAAAAATTAAACCCAAGCAGCAAAAGGTAAAGCTACTTTTGTAGTGTATTAGACACCTTTTTTTTTTTTTTCCTCACCCCTTTTATAAACTTCCTTTATCATGTGACGTGTTGTACGTCTTATTCATACGTTCAGGTTGAAATTGAGGTGGCGATTGACACCATGAGTCCGAACTACTGCCGCAGTAAAGGGGAGCAGATTGCGCTGAACGTGGACGGCACGTCACTGGAAGACTCCAGCACTTACTCCATGTTTGTAACTTATTTGATGCAAGATTTGTCCTTCGAGTTCTTTTTTCCAAACCCTTGAGTCCGTGTTTTTTTTTTTTTTTTTAATTCATTTTTCTTCTCTTTTTCTAAAGTAAAATGATGGATAAGCAAACATTCTCATCGATTCAGGCAACAACAAATACGAGTCGCTATGCTGCTGCAGTGTTTCGTAAAGGTAAGGTACGGTGTGTGTGTGTGTGTGTGTGTGTGTCTCTGCTCTAATGCGTCTGTTACTGCTGAGTAGTGTAACGTTTGTCGGACTGACTGACTGACTGTTGTTGGCAGGTGAGCTTCACCTCACGCCATTACAGGGCATTCTGCAGATGAGGCCCAGCTTTTCATATCTAGATAAAGCTGACAGTAAACACAAGGAAAGGGAGGCAGCCAATGAAGGTAAGTGAGCGCTTCGGGTTTTACTCTTCTATTTGTTTATCCTGTGAAGTGGGGACGATATAACATTGATATTGTTAGAAATTATGTAAGGAATAACACGTGACAGGCCGTGCTGTTATACAAAAATAATATGTTGTTTATAGTTAGAGTTGTGGACTGTCTGAGAGACAACAGTCATTCTCTCTGTCTCTCTCTCTCACACTCTCTTTCTTTGTCACACTCTCTTTCGCTGTCTGTCTGTCTCGCTCGCTGTCTGGCATGCTCTGTCTGTCTGGCGCGCTCTGTCTGTCTGTCTGGCGCGCTCTGTCGGTCGCTCTGTCTGTCTGGCGCTCTGTCGGTCGCTCTGTCTGTCGGTCGCTCTGTCTGTCGGTCGCTCTGTCTGTCGGTCGCTCTGTCTGTCGGTCGCTCTGTCTGTCTGGCGCTCTGTCTGTCTGGCGCTCTGTCTGTCTGGCGCTCTGTCTGTCTGGCGCTCTGTCTGTGGCTCTGGCGCTCTGTCGGTCTGGCGCTCTGTCTGTGGCTCTGGCGCTCTGTCGGTCTGGCGCTCTGTCTGTCTGGCGCTCTGTCTGTCTGGCGCTCTGTCGGTCGGTCGCTCTGTCGGTCGCTCTGTCTGTCTGGCGCTCTGTCGGTCACTCTGCCTGTCTGGCGCTCTGTCGGTCGCTCTGCCTGTCTGGCGCTCTGTCGGTCGCTCTGCCTGTCGGTCGCTCTGTCGGTCGCTCGGTCGGTCGCTCTGTCGGTTGGGCGCTCTGTCTGTCTGGCGCTCTGTCTGTCTGGCGCTCTGTCTGTCTGTCGGTTGCTCTGTCGGTCGCTCTGTCTGTCGGTCGCTCTGTCTGTCGGTCGCTCTGTCTGTCGGTCGCTCTGTCTGTCTGTCGGTCGCTCTGTCTGTCTGTCGGTCGCTCTGTCTGTCGGTCGCTCTGTCGGTCGCTCTGTCTGTCTGGCGCTCTGTCGGTCGCTCTGTCTGTCTGGCGCTCTGTCGGTCGCTCTGTCTGTCTGGCGCTCTGTCGGTCGCTCTGTCTGTCTGGCGCTCTGTCGGTCGCTCTGTCTGTCTGGCGCTCTGTCGGTCGCTCTGTCTGTCTGGCGCTCTGTCGGTCGCTCTGTCTGTCTGGCGCTCTGTCGGTCGCTCTGTCTGTCTGGCGCTCTGTCGGTCGCTCTGTCTGTCTGGCGCTCTGTCGGTCGCTCTGTCTGTCTGGCGCTCTGTCTGTCTGGCGCTCTGTCTGTCTGGCGCTCTGTCTGTCTGGCGCTCTGTCGGTCGCTCTGTCTGTCAGGGGCTCTGTCTGTCGGTCGCTCTGTCTGTCTGGCGCTATTCACTTGGACATACATAAATATTGATGACGGCATTAGGAGGAAATCTGATGTTTAAAAATTTTTTTTAATCTTATAATTATATACATGCGCGTAATTTAAGATTTCTATACGTTTTTGTCACGTGTAAACCAGTATGATATTTTCCTGCAATTGTATCCTAATAGCTGGAGACTCCTCTCAGGATGAGGCGGAGGAAGATACCAAGCAGATCACCGTAAGAGCTTCAGCTAAATTAAATGAATTTAGTGCACGTCTGCGAACTGTACCTTTCTGATTGAGCTTTCCAGTGACGGTTTGTATCGTAGGTATCTCAGAAACCGTGCCTTTTCTTTGGTTAAGGTGAGGTTTTCCAGGCCGGAGTCTGAGCAGGCCCGTCAGCGGCGCATCCAGTCCTACGAGTTCCTGCAGAAAAAACAGGCTGAAGAACCGTGGGTTCATTTACACTACCACGGTTTAAAGGTAGGTGTGACCCAAATAAGTCGGCCTGTTTCAAAGCGCGAGAGCCTAATCGGCTGTCATCATTGTTTATTGTAGATTATACCCTGGTTACAGAAAATACTAGTTTCTAATTGGTAAGCGTGTCTGTAGCTTTTCTTCAGTTTTAACGCTTTTGATGTAGGTTCTGAAGGTGTTGTAATCATGACTCTTCGACAAAACAATGGTATAGGCTAGGCCTGTATTTAAACTCAAATAAGGAAAGTGAATGAATTCTTCATGCACTATTACGCAAGGACATGTACTGCAGAGACATAACCATACGTCATACAGTGGCATGCTATCAATATGCAGGGTGAAGGTTCTGTTTGATTTAAGTTAAATCTATACGACGTAGCTAATGGATACGTGACGTAACGCTCACCAAAACATGAAATCGGTTTACTGGATTAGATTAAGCTGTTCAGATTGCTGCTAGCTGGATAGCTTTTGTTAGACTGCTGCTTTCTCTGATCTTGGTCATTCTACTTGTAGGATGGGCGCTCGGAGCACGAACGTCAGTATCTTTACTGCCAGGCCATGGATACCACCGAGAACACGGAGTTAGTGAAAACGCCAAGGTAAGTGTTCGAAGAACTCGCGATAGGGCAAAAAAAACCCTTGATTTATCATAATAAACAGACAGCAGTCCTGGACTCATGGATGTGTTGGAAGTTTTTTAAATTTTTTTTTTAAATACTTTTTTTTTTTTATATATAAAGTATAAGTTGCTGTGGTTTGTCACCTACATTTTGTTGCACTGGAAACCCATTCATCCTTCCATTTTCCATACCGCTTATCCTACGCAGCCTATCACAGGGTACTCGGGGCACAAGGCAGGGGACACCCTGGACCCAACCCATCGCAGGTCACAATCACACACGCATTCACACAATTTGGAAATGCCAATCAGCCTACAACGCATGTCTTTGGACCGAGGGAGGAAACCGGAGTTCCTGGAGGAAACCTCCCCCAGAGAACATGCAAGCTCCATGCACACAGGGCAGACACGGGATTCGAATGTCCAACCCCGGAGGCGCGAGGCGAGCGTGCTAACCACTAAGCCTCCAAGCCCGGGAAGCCCTTTTAGAAATAAACCCCAGGATCTAAAGAAATTACTCTCAATTTTTAATCTAGACATGACCAAATAGTGTTTACCAGAGGCAGACTGGGCCATTCAAGACTAACCTATGCATCTTTACTGACTGGTGAAGACCATCAAGCACATTTTACTGAACTGTAAATCCTTTGGAATTAAGAGCCAGCATTTTCATTCAGAGACCTGTTTAATATTTTTTTTTTTTTTTTTCTTTTCTTTTTTTAAAAGTACCATCTGAACAGATTTGACAGTTTTTATCTTGTATAAATTTTAAGTGTCTTATTTAATATCATAAATACTTATGGATGTGCCTTTTCTTTGCCGTGTGAACAGTCTGGTTGCTGACATGGTGTTAAAACTACATATATAAATATCTGGAAGCCCTTTCGATTAAAAAAAAAGAGAGATGCCTGATTGGACGGGCCGTTTAAATGGCTGCTACAGGCTGTCTAAAAGCCTTACTTTATATACCACAGTGTCACCGTTGTAGTTTGATTTAAATATGTAGCGGAAACACTCGTGAGCTTATCGGCACGTGTGATGAAAGCATAAAATGCAGGAAATTAACCCCCTCCCCCCCCAAAAAAAAAAAAAAAAAAGAATTTAAATAATGATAGCAACTCGCCCTTGTCATAATTTCTAGCCGTCCGGACGCAAGAGTTTTATCATAGAGGGGACATCTTGTTGCGGATGCCAACCTGACCTCGAATATTAAGGGAATATTTTTGGAAAGCGTTTCTATATTTTCATATCAATTATAAAATTGTTGGCAGCGAGAATGGATGTTTTTGATTCCTGTTTATTTTCCGGGAAACACCCTAAGTAGAATTAATTTTTATGATTAAAGGCATCCTGTAAAGTTGTCATCATACAGTATAAAGGCAAGCATCATGTATAGTTGGTTGGATTGCGAAGCTAATCAGGCTTTTCTTTTACCAGTGAGTATCTGACCATGCTTATGCCTCCACTGACGGAAGAAAAAGTGTAAGTAAAAATCCCTCCGTCCCTAAATTTCCTTCAGGTTCTCTCAGTAATTTTTTAAAAAGCTTATAAAAATGTTGCGTCTTTTAGGGTTAAGCCAATGGGACCTAGTAACGTGCTTTCTATGGCCCAACTACGTACATTGCCACTTGGAGATCAGGTGAAGACCTTGATGAAGAACGGTACGTTTATTAGTACATGTTCTATTTCAACCCGTCAAGACCTTTCGTATTGCAAGATTTGATAATTATTTGGGTATCTGCTTCAGTCAAGGTCATGCCGTTTGCCAATCTGATGGGGCTGCTTGCTTCGGGCACAGACTCCACTGCAGTAATGCGCTGCATACAGCAGGTGGCGATGCTCGTCCAGGGAAACTGGGTTGTCAAGAGGTGCGTGTTGTTTTTGTCCTAAACACAATAAATCGCTCGGTATAATAAAGTAATTGATGTTAAAATAAATCTATGCGCCTTTATTTGCCGACTATTTGTTTAATAAGGCGTTAATCATTCTTGTGAATGATTGTTTTTCAGCGACGTCCTGTATCCCAAGTCCACCTGCAGTCCGCACAGCGGCGTGCCTGCAGAGGTGCTCTGTAGGGGCCGCGACTTTGTGGTGAGTTCGCGCGAAACACCAAATCGCTACGCTACACCGTGAAACTGATTTGACTCGCTTTTATCCGATTACATACGGTGCAATCGCATAAATAAAAGTCTGTTTGCACTGATTTTTATTTATTTATTTTTTTTGTAGATGTGGAGATTCACAAACGAGCGATCGCTCATGAGAAAAGAAGTCGCTGCTCTCACAAAGGTAGGTCGGATGATGTTCGGCATGGAGCTCGGCTCAATGTTGTTAGGGCTCGTTTATATGTAGTCCATATTTTATGTCGGGATATAAAACGTATTTGAGAAATAAAGGAGGCTGAGTGGGTGGTAGGCATGCCTGATGATGTTTTCCCGGCTCAAAATTTATTATAAAAAAAAACAAAATCACATTTTCGTTACATTATATATATATATTCATTTATTAGTAGACGCTTTTATCCAAAGCGACTTACAGATGAGGAAATACAAGCAAAGTGGAGAACAATACAAGTAGTGCTACCATACATGATCTTTTAATCGAGTTCTAGAGAAGCAAAGTGTGCAGAGTAGATGTGTAAGTGCCAGAGCAAGGGTTATTTATTTATTTATTTAAGTATAATGTGGGGGTTGTTTGGCGTTTTGCCGGGGGGCAAAAATGAAAAACTTTATAATAACCTAGTTGCGTAAGTGTGCACACCCCTAAACTAATACTTTGTTGAAGCACTCCGTCTTGACTGGATTTTTGTAGCTATTCATGATTCCCTCCACCTTAATAAAACCCGGTGTTCTGGCTGAAGAAAAGCAGGCCTAAAGCATGATGCTGCCACCGCCATGCTTCACCGTGGGTGTTGTGTTCTTTTGATGATGTGCTTTTATTGCCCCAAACATACCTTTTGAAATTATTGAATTAATTATACCTTTTTTTTTGTGGACCATGGCTTCGGTGTAGGATGAAACCTAGTAGATTCTACAGAAACAGCTGGTCTTTATGTGGGGGTTAATCAGAATTATTTCACTGATGACAGCTGTATGATAAATACTTTTGAATATGAGTTTGAACGGGCCTCATGGTTTTTATGGTGCTTTCAGCTGCCTCCTGAGGACGTCAAGGACTTTTTGGAACAGATGGCTGTTCCCAGAGCAAACAGAGGCTGGGAGTTCCTGCTGCCTACAGACCACGATTTTGTCAAGAAGCATCCTGATGTGGCTCAGAGACAGCACATGCTGTGGCTGGGCATCCAGAACAAGTAAAATGAATTGCGAAACTATTGCTTGTTGACGAGTTAGTGGGTTTACGGTGCGTACAGAACGAGCGATGCTTCTTATTTGGTGTAATGAGTGTATTCACGTTTGTGATTTTGCAGGTTAGAAAAAGTTTTCAACTTCTCAAAGGAGGACTTCCTGCACAAGAAGGATGCGCAAATGGGTATTTATCTGAACTCTGTAAACGGTCTCCGTTTTGTCTTTCAGTGCTGCGTTCTTGCAGACCTTTGTCTTTGCTAGATCTGTCTTACGAACGAGTCCATATATATATATATTTGTGTGTGTGTGTGTGTGTGTTTCAGACTCGGTTCATGTTAGCGGTGAGCAGCGTCTCAAGGCAGCTCGCGAGAATGCACGGGAGCGTCATACCTCTCTGCAGAAAGAATTGGACGCCCGAAGACTGAAGGCCGCCTCCATGTCTTCTGGCTCCGGTGGGACTAATACAACAGTGCAGATTAAAGAAGAACCCATGAGCGACTCTGAAGAGCCTATGGACACGTCCAGTTCAGTTCCAAACGGTTCAGTCAACGGTTATCCCTCATCAGACTCCCCTAACACGGACCTCCACAGTGAGTACGGGGCAGCGCAGTCCCCTACCCCAGAGCTCCAAGACTTTGTACGGAGCACTTTCCGGAAACACTTTGTGCTGTGCCTCAGCGAGGTCAAACGCCTGTTCAACCTGCACCTGGCCAGCCTTCCTACAGGACACAGCCGGTTCGGCCACGTCACAGACCGCATGCTCCAGGACACGATCCTCCACAGCCACTGCAAACAGATCCTAGTGCCTGTGAGTACATTTCAAGACCTGATGCTCCTTTCAAAACGTCACTGTGCCTTGCAAAGGCAGCGTCAATCAGTACCAGGACTGCACGGTTATTGCCATAGTGATAATTCCGATTATTTTGATCAATATTGAGATCACGATTATTAATTGATTTTAGGGACAGCATATTTTTATGAGGGTGAGCAGAGAGGGTTAAGGGCCTTGCTCAAGGGCCCAACAGTGGCAGCTTGGCAGTGCTGAGGCTTGAACCCCTGACCTTCTGATCAGTAACCCAGAGCCTTAACCTGCCAAGCCACCACTGCCCCTTTGATCAGTGCGGAATTATTTAATAAAGAAGTCTGAATTAAACCCACCTCGTAGCGTTAACATTGTTATTAATTTCCTCCGCCCGACGCCGCTGTGACTACACGAGCATGTCACAGTCGCGGGTTCGGGTCATTTTGCTGGATTAATAAAAGGTGACGGTTTGAGAGGCGGTTTGTTGAGAGAAACAGATGATTACAATGTTACTTTGTTCATCATAATGGCTTCTTTGCAGTATTTACACACTTGTTCGGTTGTTCGGTGTAGATGCATTTTGGACTTCCTGTAGTTTTTTTTATTCCGATTGTGTTGTACATCTCCGAACAGGTCACTCGCACCGGTGCTCCTAAATATTTATTCACAGTCGCACAACGTACTTTTCAGTCGCAAATGCGAGTAAAATGGTCTCACTGTAGAGCCCCGAGTTTACCTGCAAAGTTTTTTCCTGTTCGGCGTGATGACGTTTAATGTCCCCGACGACCTCTGTAGTTCCATTTAGCATCATGTTAACGTCATGATTTCCCCTCGCGCAAAGCGCTGGAACACGAAGCGGAGCTGGCAGATCGAGCGCTAAAATGCTCTCGTTTCTGGGTTTTGGCACTACAAAATCCCTGCGCCGCTCTATGGTGATTGGCTGTAAGTTTAGGAAGCGCTTGTTTTGATCTGCAGCGGAGGACGAACTTTAAACGTCAGTATCGCAGCCGATCATGTTCATTTAATCGCGGGCAGTCAGAATCATAATCCCGATCGATATTCGATTAATTGTGCAGCCCTAATCAGTAGGTTTACATGGGAAACAATAATCCAATATTAACCCGATTAAGACAATATTCTGATTTAAGAAACTACCATGTAAACAGCAGTTTTTGATTACTTCGAGTATGACTTTAGTCGGATTATGGTAAACATAAATGGAATTAAGACGTGTGGGGTATTCCTGTTTTAGTCGCATTATCGACGTGTATTACAGACGTGTACACGCCTCAATCACACTATTAACGTCGTGTGGGAGTTTTCACCGCATTTTGCGACAGGACACGATCACACACGGCAGCGCTCAACCACTTGACGGCAAACAAGAGAGCACGGCTGCGTCCCAAACAGCGTACTTACCTACTATATAGTAGAAGAAATGCATGTATTTCTATATACTATATCATAGGTAAGTACGCGGTTTGGGACGCAGCCCACGGCTTCAAGCAGTCGTTTATTAGCACGTACAGCATGACAGATAATTAAGTGAACTTGAAGCTTTCGCCAAATAAAAAACACGCAAAACGGTATACGGTCCCATAACGAAGACCAACTGTATGTCGATACGTGAACTTCTGGAGGGACGTCGGACGGCGTGGCGCGGTGACGTAATGACGTGAGCCGTTAATCGAGCTATGTTCTGTAACATGTAAAACGGGTACATGAAAGGAGTATTCGAAAAGCCACTCATGTAAACACCTTCATCACAATATTGTCTTACTCAGAATAAGGTCCATTATTAGATTACCGCTGTCCGTGTAAACGTAGTCAGTGTCGAGTAAAACAGAAGTCAATACTTTCCTGTGAATTCCTACAAGCGTATCTTTTGTTGTTTGTTTTGGTGATGTTTCTTCGGAGCGTTTTTGTTGCTTCAGCAGTACAAGCACAGTTATTTGAAACGATCCTGATTCCTTTTGCTTGATTTGTAGAATTATAGTCATGTGTTTCCAGTTAAATAAATGTAGTAGGTCAAGCAGAACAGTTTGGGAAGCATGAAGCCTTTCTTTTTATTCATTATTATTCATTAATCCGTTCTGTGACGTTAACCCGCTTGTGATTTTATGAATTTGGATCCACCGGGAGAGCAGCAATAACAAACTCGGGGAAATAACCATGCGACATTCTTGCTATTGTTAATCCTTGCACGTTAATTACTCTGAGCGATTGGTCGCTAGCTAATCGTTTCCAGTTGTACAGATGCGGTACGTTTTGTCTTGCTTATAAGACGGATTCCGAACGAAATAGTTAGTGACTGTTTTGTCTCGCTAGATTGTATTTCTCAAGCGTTTCCTTCTTCTTTTTTTAAGTCGCTTAAGCAACAGTCTGCTGTAAACACGCAACAGTTTGAAGAGTCAGATAGATGACGGTAATCCGATACAGTGATGTTCTGCAACGCTTTGAACGTGCTTTTAGAGACACTTCTCATCCATGTTCTGTTGAGGAGCGTTGCGCAACCCGCTGTCCTCTTTAAGGAAGCTGAAAACAGAAAAAAATACAAGAAATATTTCAGTAAGGCGAGAGAGAGAGAGAGAAACTCGCTAAGAGTATCATCTATCAGTAGATTATACTCTTGCATGAAACTAGCCAGTATGAAACTCTTCCAGTAATGTGTTTGTATGAATTCTTTTACATAGACTGTATTGTGCTTCACCTATTTTGCATAACGTACACTGGGGAGCTCAACTAATCAGGGCTGTGGAATAACAGTGAGGCAGACAGTAAAGAAAGATGTAGATTAGAGAAGAGCGTGAGGCATACATGTTTTAATTCTACGTTTGCCCGCTAATTAAGAAATTCCTCCAGCAGGATTTTTGTTGTCTTTTAAGCGAAATAAAACGTAAATAAAATTCTGGAGCCGCTCTCACTCTGCTAGGTCAGAGTCAGATAAGTGTGTTCAGACGCTAGCGAGGCCCGAGTTGAACATGGCGGGAATAAACCCTCCATCCATCATTAACTATAACTATAAGGAATTTCCTTATACACAAGTCCACAGAAGTGCATTGTAAGAATTGGTACGTGTATAAGTAGTGTACGATCATACACCAGATTTATTATTTTGCATGTTTCTTGTACCAGTTTATTACTTTTGATGTGTAGCTTAAAAAAGAAAAGAAAAAAGAAAGCACTGAAGCTGGAAATGGAAATTGATGACCTGTGTGTAGCTGTTTAACTCGTTCTTTGCTGCACCAATAAAACAGCCTAACAATAGTAATGTCTAGAGTCAGATTTGATTTTAATATTTCTTACCTCAGAACCTTGAAATGATCTAAATAGCTTCCTATAAACTTGGTTTGTAGCCTAGTGAGGGTTATATCATGGTAACGTTATGTAATGGGACACAGAGTCAGCTGTGTTGTATCTAGTAGACCAGTGGTCCTCAACTAGGGGGGCGGAGAGATGGGAACGGGGGCGCAGGTTGTTTTCAAGAAAGAAAAAACCCCACACAGACAGGGCATCGTTTGTGCACTCGGTGTATTTTATTGCTTTTCAAATAGGATGTGTATAAATGAAAAACCCCGCGTTCCCTCTCCCTCTGTGTTTTCTTGTTGCTGGGGAGAGGCGGAGCTTATCCTGTCTTTTATCTGTCTATTTTATTTGTCAGTGTTGCCAACTTAGCAATTTTTCAGACCCCTTTAGCAACTTTTTTTGGGGGGGGGAAAGCACCTAGCGACAAATCTAGCGACTTTTTGGACAAACCTTAGCAACTTTCCAAATGTCTCCAGTACTGTCCTGCAAGCGCGAGGTCTTGCTTTCCCGCTGCACTCTCACCTCTCTCCGCGTCTGCTCTGTTCAGTGAGCGCCCGAGAGCCGGAGATTTAACGACGTCACGGATAACGAGACGCGCCCTTCGTCCCAATTTACATCCTTCATATACGAATGTTTTTAGACCGCGAGACGAATGGAATGCAACATGTTTTACATGTAAAATAGTCCACGTTATCACAGCCTAGTTCTCTTGTTCAAAGCAGTCACAGTGTTCAGAAACGTTTTTCATCATTCATGTTCCAGACCTGTCCGTTATATAGTTTTATAAAAGTCATTTTAAAAAAGATCAGTAAAAGTTATGAAAAGTCATTTAAAAAAAATCTATCTATCGAAAACAGATTATAGATTAGGACAGGATATATATAGATAGGTTTTATATAGAATAGATCATTATACCTGCTCTCCTCCAATAAGGCGCAGGGGGTTGGGGGCGTGCCACATGATGGAGGAGGCTTGGGAGGGCTTTAGTTATAAAAGGTTGAGAACCTCTGCACTAGACAATCACCTGTTGTCTTTGGTTGTCCTCATTGTGTAGCCTAATCCAGGTTTGTGTGTTTTAGGCATCATCCTTTGCTTTGGGTTTTGGGTGTGCAGGGGAGGGCAGGAAGACTTGAGTTATACTTACTATTAATGGAGACAAAGCTCATTACCAGTCAAGTTGAAGCTAATGCCTTTGGGAGTGGAGCAGAGTCTCCTGTCTGTGTGTGTTCACGGACTTTACTGTAATCCTCAAGCTCATACTTGCTTGTTTGAAGTGGTGTGTGTGTGTGTGTGTGTGTGTGTGTGTGTGTGTGTTTAAGGTGCTTTTGGGATGCGGCAGTCTGATTACATCCCAAAAGCCTACGGCTTATCTCGACTTATTCCGAGATACAAACCTCAACACAGAAGGCTTGAGCTAGAATGCACTTTTCTGTGTTTTATATTTTCAGTGTCATTGTGTTGTCTTGTTTGGCCTGGATTAAAAAAAAAAAAAAAAAAAAAAAAAAAAAAAGATTAATATCACTGAATTAGACTTGTATGTTGTGTATTATGTAAATTATCTCCAGGGTAACCGGAGAAACCTTATCGGA